>NW_009626071.1:0-24649 GCF_000690535.1 Cariama cristata | reverse complement strand
GGAGGGGGTTGTATGGAGGTCGGAGTTTTGAACGTGAGGGGAAAACAGCCAAACGAAAGGGCGGGATTGCTGAACTAAGCCTGAAAGAGCCGGCAGGAGGCCTTGTGTCCCTCCCGGGAGCGGCGGGGTGGGAAGCGGCCCGGGGGCGCACGGCCCCCGCCGAGCCCCCGGCTCGTCTGGGGTTGCAGGGGGAGAGCAGGAGGGGAAGAGAAATCAAGATAACAGCAGATAGGTGGGTTTTTTCAGAGAAAATGTATATCTATTTAAGATGACAGGGTCATATTTCCATCTTGTCAAATCCAGGTGTTCAAAAGGGCCCTGGGACAGAAAAAAACCCAGGCCTTTTCTCCTGGAAATCATCAAGGACTTCTTCCTGGCCAAACATGGAAGGAAGAGCCAGTAGTTTCTGGCTATTTAAGGTTTATTTTCAAGTGTGATTGAAATGCTACAGCAGTGCCCTACAAACTTGCAGGCTTTCACGGGGCTGCAGATATTTTTCAGTGCAAAGACTTATTTTGGAAAGTTTTCTGTTGCCAAGGAATACAGTTGCTGAGGAAACAATTTACTTCGGGTTCAAAAATTCTTGCCCCAAACTGCATGCTCTACCTTGCACGTAAAACTAAATAAATGATTTCTAATCCTCTTAACTAAATTTCCAAACAAAATGTACAGCACAACTGCAACAATAACAGTACCTTTACTCAGGTTTTGGGTGAAAAATGCGTGTGTGCACTTGTTTAGAGTGTAAGGGCTCAAATGATAAATGATTTCCAGCTACAGTCTTCTGCCCTTTATCTCCACTTCCTAGAATAAAAGTAATCCCAGGGAAAATATTTTGCAAAAGTCAATGGCTGGCTTGATTTCATGCTCAGGAAGAAGAGGTAGAAATTTCTAGCAGAAGTGACTCAATCTTATATTTGAGAAATTGCCATCAGGTGTGGTTTAAACATTAACCTCTCTGGTGCTCATCTTTTCTCCACCACCCCTTCTTACCCTTGCACTTAGATCCATGGAACCTGCACATTAGGACCATAGGAACATTCATGCTGGAAGGGATCTCAGGAGGCTTCTAGTCCATCCTGCTGGTCAAAGCACAGTCAGCTCTTATCTCTGACCATTCCATATTTATTTATTTATTAATATTGGCAATTGACTATTTATTAATAGTGGCAATGTGCGCTGGCAGCCCAGAAAGCCAACTGTATTCTGGGCTGCATCCCAAGCAGGGTGACCAGCAGGGCGAGGGAGGGGATTCTGCCCCTCTGCTCCGCTCTGGTGAGACCCCCCTGCAGTACTGCCTGCAGCTCTGGGGTCCTCAGCACAAGAAGGACATGGACCTGTTGGAGCGAGTCCAGAGGAGGCCACGAAGATGATCAGAGGGCTGGAGCACCTCTGCTGTGAGGACAGGCTGAGAGAGTTGGGGTTGTTCAGCCTGGAGAAGAGAAGGCTCCAGGCAGACCTTAGAGCAGCCTGCCAGTACCTAAAGGGGCCGACAAGAAAGCTGGGGAGGGACTTTTAACGAGGAGCAATGGCTTTAAACTGGAGGAAGGAAGATTTGGATTAGATATGCCTGGTGAGGGTGGTGAGGCAGTGACACAGGTTGCCCAGAGAAGCTGTGGATGCCTCCTCCCTGGAAGTGTTGAAGGCCAGGTTGGATGGGGCTTTCAGCAACCTGATGTGGTGGAAGGTGTCCCTGCCCATGGCAGGGGGGTTGGAACTGGATGGTCTTTAAGGGCCCTTCCAACTCAAACCATTCTGTGGTTCTGTGAATAGTTCTAACCCATTCATGGGGGAACCCAGCACTTGCTGTAGCTGGAGTCAGTTCACTGCAGCAACTGTAGGACCAGGCCCAGGGTATACGATGCTACGCTGAGCTAGACGAGCAGTACCTGAGGCCTGAGTCCTCCTGCGTTCACTGATTTCTGTGGGAGTTGTGGGTTCAGATGACGTTCAAGGCTCGTGTGTACAAGGGAGGTAGCTCCAGACCTGGACACGCATCTGCACTTTGCAAAAGGGGAAGCCCATCTCCTAATGTAAGAAAAGCTTTAGAAGAGCCATCTGGAACTCGTGTATTGTTCCCTCTCCAGTAATCATCCAGCTTGATTCAGTGACCTTGAAAAAGTAAAACATGTCCCATCTTTGTCATTCCAAGGTCAAAATACTGTAAACGTTGCGTATATTCTGCTGCAGCAGAGCATTTTGAGTTTTGTCCTGTTTTTCAAGGTTGTGTTTGCTGCCAAAAGGTGGGTTTTTTTGCGGTAAGTGAAGTATTATGAAAAGCTAGTAAGACAAACCCTATGGGCTTCACTGTGAAATTACTTAAAGGACCATGAGCCGTGGGCAGGGGTACAGCATGGACCTCTCTGAGCTGCCTTGCATCAGGTCTTCACTGCACTGCCTTCGGGAGGGTATTACGGTTGGAGGCCAACATGTGGTGTTTATCCCAAGGCAGAAACACCCAGTTCTGGCAGCAAAGAAAAAGTCTTTTGTGACGTTCTGTGTTTCAAAAATGAGACAATATTGAACTAGCCATTCTTTGGCTGGAACTATGGTGGGGAGCACTAGGTGAATGGGTGGTGGGGAGCAAAGGGCCGCGTTCTCCTCTGCTGGGTGATCTTTTCATCTCTCATCTGTTGGATGCTACTTCTCTGACCTGGTAACGTGAGCATGCTCTTTGATTATAAGGGGTGAGGCGAGGGACACTGGATAGAAAGAATGAGACTTGTGTCAGTGCTGGAAATTTAAGGAATAGAAATAGGAACAGGTTTCCCAGTTTTAATCACAGGGTTTTCTCTTTGATTATGGGGGGAAAATGAAATATATTTAGTAAATGACTACTTAGTAATCAGAGCTAAATTGTACTTATTCCTTTACAGATGAGGAATGGTTTGTGTATTATTTAGCCAGCATATAAGAACTACTGTTTGGTAAACCTGTGAAATAAATACATGTAAGTTGATTACTTTTCAATGATGACAACCCCTCCTGTCATAGCTGCAGCTCTGCATTATAATGTGCATGAGTACATCTTGTTTGCTGACATAATTTTTAAGTAAAACGGGAGAAGAAAGGGACAGATAAACATAGAAACCATCCTTTATTGATATATAAACAAAGAGGAAAATTAAAGTTACAGGCTTCAGAAATTCTGTGTCACTACATGCTTCGCATGATAATGCAGATATAAAAGAAACATTTTGTAAATATATTCTTTGGAAAATAAGTAGAGATAGTTGTCACAACATAATATTGAGGATGAAGAGTAGTTTTAGGTGTAAAGCCTAACTTTAGGATAAGGCCAGTCTCTTTGGTAGTGCATATCATCATCTATAAGGTCATAATCACAGGCAAGGCTGACTATCCTGTAAAGGCATTTAAATCACAACCAGCCTTTTAAAAATACTGGCATAGGTAAAGTTTTCCTCCTGACCACTCTAATAAAACCAGAGTCTGAGACGACTAGAATTTTAGACTGAAATTTTAACCTCATTTTCATGTATTTCATTAGAGTGAAGATTTGTACAAAACAAATCCAACTTCTCAGTCATCTTATTATTCAGAAGGGATAAAAAAGGAGAAAAAAAAAAAACACCAGGAAGTTTCTTTTCCATTTTCCTGTGGCAAACCGCTGTTCAAACATTGTGGTGAAGACTGGAAGCGGGAGGTTTTTCTTCCTGAAAATTTCTGGTTCCTTTCCAAACCGTCACATCTCTAATTAGACTCCTTTTGCCTTCTGACTGTTTAGCAGTTCAGAGAGGGAAAAAGAAAATTAAGTCCAGTCCCTCAGTGTGAAACTGTTGTGTGGGTGTGTCTCAAAGTGCACGCTCTCCTGTGGCACGTTTATTAGGGGACAACAGGCGTACACGTGGTACTGATACTATACACTTAGTCTCGCATCAAGCCCCATCCGTGCTGTTTGCAGCTCAGGAAGCTGCTCTTCTTCAGCTTTTATTTTCACTTTAATTTACTGACCAACATGCCTACAGGGATTGCATTGGCCCGGATTTACACACTCTTGGCAAATCCCAGGACCTCATCTAGCCAGAAATGACACCCAAAGAGTCACTTCCTTTTCAGTGTAATTACTTTAATGACAATGTGCAGTATCATAAAGGTTGCCCATATAATATCGCTGTTTATTAACCATTATGGCTCCTCAAGCATTTGTACTGCTATGACAAGCAGTACTTTTTCCCACCTGCAAGGGCCTTACAGGTGCTCTTGTGTAACAGTTAGGATTGCACTTCCCTTGAATATTGGGGCAGATGGCTGTCTCCCTTATCTTTTTGACCTCAGGTTGTCCTCATCAATGAGACATTCCCTTTTCATTTTCAGTTAACTGATAGTCATGAAATATCCCAAGAAAAACGTACCGGGTGCTTTCCTGCTAAGGTAACTCAGCGATCTCAGTGATGTTCCCTGCTTGTGGAGACAGAAGAAGAGACAGGAGAGAACCAAAAAAACCCCACCCCAACCCCAAACAATATGGGGGACCAACAAAAGGGGATGAAAATTGTTCCTAGCCCTGCCAGTACATGACCAGCCTGACTCAGCCAATCCATATAATTTACACTTTTTACCTCAAAATTGGTGTAGGTAGCTGGTTTAGTACATAGCCACGCTCTTTTTTTTCTTCCAGGATGCCATTGGAAAGCGCATCTCTCCTGCATGCTAGGTAGGGTTGTCTAAATCATTGTCAGGCACCCAGGAGAGCCTCTCGGTTAATTTCTTAAGCTGACAGCTCCGGATATCCAGCATCAGCTTGATTTGAAAGGCAGAGCTTTCTCCATCCTTAGGCTGCTCAGTAATTTCTGTGATGCTATTGCTAATTTAGAAGCTGACAGTTTCCATCTCCCCACCCCTTTGGTTTATTACAAGTATTTCATCAGACCAGCTGTAGTCTGCCATGTCCTTCTTTGCTCTGGGCAAAGGGGGGCAAGAAAGGCAAAGCACAGTTGCTGTCGTGATGTTTCTCCTGGAGCCAGCAGCTGCAGTGAGAGTCCCCTGCTCCAGTAACACCTAGCCCAGGCTCCGGGTGGACCCATGGAGGCTTCCAGCTGATCTAATTCATTTGTTGTTCCGTGGTTTGATGTAATAAGTTCATTGTTCCCAGTTCAACTTAATTGAGTCATTGTTACCTGATTTAACTGACTGCTGCCTGAGTTGATTTAGTTAATTACCACCTGACTTGCTGAATAAGCAAGCTCCTGCTGCCAGCATGGCTCACAGCTCCTAACTCATGCTGTCTGCTTCTGCCCCTTCCCCCGTACCAACCTGCTCTTCTCCTGGGACCTGCTGTCTCATCTCCTCTAGCCACATCCTCTGTTTCTTTCCTGCTTCTCTTTTCTGTTCCTGTAGCTCTTCCCCAACCCGAAGAACTTCCCTCACTGATCCTCCTCTCCCTTCTCCTCTGGTATTCCCTGGGCCTGCTTCCAGCTTTCCTCCCAGAGTTCTCACCACTGTGTCCTGCAGTAACTCTTCCTGCTGCAATTCCTCTAAAGCTGCTCCTGAGCTCCCCCAAAAGCTTTGCATTTCCCTTGTTTCATGTGTCCCAGATTTCCCTTCCTATAGTGGGATATTTTTTGTCCTGTTCTGCCTAGCGTTCCTATACAGGCAGCAGCACTTGTCTGGTGCTTTCCTTTTTCCTTCATTTCCACTGCTTTTCTCTTCTTTTAAGGTATCACCCAGAAGCCTCTCCCCTTGTTGCATGTTACCTAGCATCATCTAGGCTCTTGGCTCTTCTTTTTTCCTTCCCTGCCCTGGATCCATTCACTTCCTTTGAGATTTCTGTGCCCACTGTAAGGATACCTTCTCTGATTGCTCTTTATCTCATACTCTAGTCTTTTGTTTTCACCTAAAATGTTCTGATGATGGTTCAGATTTCTTGTTGACTCTCCACTCTCAGGCTCTCGCTTCATTCCCCAGTCTCCCCAGATCTCTTTCACTCATCCCTCTGCATTTCCCTGTCTCCATTCAGCAGAAACATGAGACAAAGGTATATCTTGTCCTCTTTTCTCTGCTTCACTCTCCAGCTGATGTCAATGCTAGGAGTAGACACGCACCTCTGCAAGCAGAGAATTACTGTTTTTCAAAGCAGGTGTGTCAAGTTGTAACTCTGCATTTATATTAATGATCAGCATGAGCCCACGCATCCCCTTGGTCACTTCAGTGCACACAGGTGAAGTCAGCTCTACCTATGCTGTCAGTCCAGTATGCACAACATCTTGTGTGAGCGTATATCCCTCCTGGCTTTGTGTTGACCAGGCCTTGTTGGCCATGTCATTCTGGTCCATCTTCACTCTCTGTATTTACCCATTTTCTCTTTTTCTTGTGTTCTTTCCAAGTGCTTTGGAAGAAAGTCCAGGAAGGATTGCTTGTCTCTCCAGTGTAATCCGCATCACTTGGTGGCCAACTGACAGCTGGCTTCTGTGTTGCTGGGAACAGATTCCGGGTGTGTTGTCCCTCCTTCCTCTGGCTCTCTTTTCACTAATGTGCCGATGTTTTCTTGAAGAGTGGATCTCGTTGTCTATAAAGACCCCTCTCTCTTCCCTTCCAGTCCATACTCATCCTACACTGCATGGCTGGTGGTCTTCAGTTCACTTGGTGTAAGTTAATCTGTCTCTGCGTTGCTTTTCATGCATGTAGAAGCTATTGTATTCCTAGGGCATTTTTGTTCAGACCCTTCTGGTTTTCATATGCCAGACTTCATTGATTTCAAATACCTAAGAACCTTGGAAGGTGCTTTGGGAGGGCTTGGTCTTTGGTTTTTTTAAATCAGCCACACAAGTTTTCTTTTCACCAAAACCTGTGTTTCCTTCAGCTACAGATTAATTTCAGTTTGTTTCTTTTTCTTACAGGCTCCTGAACCTGAGCGCAGTTCTCTACAGGAGACCTGGCATGGTAGGCAGGGCAGGTTACACAGCTCCTGTATACCCTAGTTAATGCAGCACAGTCATATTCCCGCTGCTTTAACATCCATTCTCTCCCCTATATAAGCAACCCCCTTCAGCTCATTTGCTTGATTTACAAAGGCCATCTGACTTTACAGATGATATAGATACTGGCAATCCCTCTCACATTACAAGTATATGAAGGTATGACACCCAGCCCCGTTCTCATGAAAGCTGGTGCCAAGACCTCTCATAAAATGTTATGAGAACAGGACTGGGCCACAGACTCTTCATTCCATTCTCCATGATGCTAATTAAAATAACATTAAAATTAGCTCTAGAATTAGAAGGTGTCAGACTCTTCTTGACATCTTCCATCTTCTGCTTTGGTAAGGCATCTTTCTGATAGTGGCTCCATTCACTGATCTGATAGATGCAAAATATGGATGCTTGAGGCTTTTTGTAGTGTGGAGCACACCTTAAGAAAGAGAAATGGGGACTGCTCTTCAATGTACAATCCGCAAAGCACCCCTGTGGCAAGAACAATAGATGCGTAGATGGTTAACATAAAGAAAATATTTATGGCCTTTTACCTGTATTTGGTGTGAAGTATTTTGCCCTTTTCTAAAATGTTAATGACAGCCTAAAGTTGTTCCCTTTTTCAACCCCACCCTGCACTTCAGAGACTTCTGCGGTTTGGGAAAGCACTGATATCAAGCACTCTGCACTTCGTTCAGAAACTGCAAGTGAAGCTATATCTGTGCAAGTCACTTCTCTGCAGAGTTATCATAGGTTTTCATTGGTGTCATTGATGTAACTATCCTGGTGTCAATATGCTCTAATAAAGAGAAGAACAGAGATAAAAACCCCCAAACTTTTACAAAATTATTTATGCAAATGATTTTATCTCAAACTGAGAAACAAACAAAAAATCAGATGTAACCATTTTGATGCATTTTCATGCAGGGAAGAGCTGGTGCCTGCTGCATGGTGACATGGTTCTTCCCTTTCACATGGATGGTGTGTGGCTCGGAGAGGTCACCCTGTCACCTGGAACGGTTGTGCCACCTTCCACAGCCTGCAGGCGCAGTACCTGGAGCATGGACTGGGGCATGGCATGCTGCTTTCCTGCACGGTGCATTATGAGATATTTTGCATGATGCAGTCGTGAAAGGCAGTACTGGTTATGCATGGGGAGGTCTTTTTCCCCACATACAGAAATCTGAAGACTTTTCTCACTTCCTCTCTCTTCATCCTGTAGTTTTCCTTCCTCTTCATTTCAGATTACAGGACTGTGGTGAAGGACGTTTCTCTGGATTGCCCTGATGGAAGTCAGGATCACTGGCTGGGTGGGTGGCTTCACCCCATGTCTGCAGAGTTGTGGGAGCTCCTCTCATGCTAAGCAGCAGCAGCAGCAATAGTTTTCGCCAACAAGTTCCCTTTCCACCACAGCATCCTCCTGTCTTTCCTTAGTAATGTCTATGCCAGATGGTTTTTATAAACACAGGACACCTACTAACGTGCCAACCTTTAGTTAACATTAGTACAGCAATCTGAAAATGCCAAGTCCTACACACATTACCTTAGATATAGATATTAACAAAAAGCCCTGTCCCTCCCATGCATACTTACAATACCATCTTCAAATGTCACCACAGTATGTTCAAGAGTTGAAAATTTTCCAGCTAAATCATGCTGATAAATATCTTCTCTGACTCTGGGCTGGGGTGGTTGAACACCCCTAATTTGGAAAGTATTGTTAGACTCCTCTGAAAGAAGGCTACCTTCCAAGGAGCAAGAGGGGCCTCACTGGGGGCATCTCATAGAGGCACTATTTCACGGGTTAGGTCAGGGGGGTCTGTGTAGGTCATAGAAAATTAAATTAGCTTGATCTCACATTCCTTACACACCCACGCACACCACTCTGATGGCAAAAGCCAAGAAGCCACATGCAGTCTACATCTGGAACAACTGAGGAAATGCTGCTGGACATAGATAACAGCAGAGTTTGGGCAAAGGAGTTTAACCATTTGTATCTGCTCCTACTTGACAGCCAGAAACATGAATTTGGGAAAGAATATGTAAATACAGAGCTACATAAGTACACAAACTGCCCATTTTTCCCAGTGCCTCAGTCAGTCAGAGTAGGTATGTATAACCCTCTAATTCAGCTACTTCAGTTTCACAGCATCCAGGCATACCACAAAAACCTGGCCTTCCTCTGAAGATTTGCCTTTTTTTTCCCTACTCCAATATTATTTGCTATTAAATGTTTACAATGATTTATGCAGCTATGCAAAGAACAACGAACCATATTCTGCAGGACAGAGGCGCTATAAGTTAAACCTTAAATATGAGCTGATAAGGACCTGCAGAATTTAGCCTTAGAGACACAATGTGTGCAGGAGCTTATGAAATGCAAAGAAAGAGCCGGATTGAATTAGCAGCACAATTCCAGAATTACTTAGCTCCTTCAAATCCTTTGCTCTCTTCTTCCATGGCTTTGTATAGAAACTGCATAATTACAGTGTCACTGCTTTCACATATATTTTTTATACTGTTATATGTGTTTCAGCCATCAAAGACCATGCTTTCTGTTGGCAAAAAGGATGATTATGGTTAGAGTATATTTATGGGCCTTTGACTTTACCCTGTCATATGCCAAATACTCCTTAACATCTTTGACCAAAGAGTGAAAAGATGGCTCCCTACTGGTGCAGAACAGAAACCCCAGCAGTAATTCACATTCTCCCTAATGACTTAAAGGAAATGTTCCCCATTAATTTGTTACCTGTTCCCAGACTGCCAGATTGGAAAAGGAGCAGGCTCTCCTGGAGCTTTCCAGCTCTCCCTGGGCAGGTGGGCCTGTCTTAGGGAGTGCTGGGCTTCCAAAACACGGCAAGGGCTTTTGCCTTACCATCTATAAAAAGACAAAAAAAGATTTCACATCACATTCCTGCCTTACCTCCCTTGCACCTTACCAATGAAATGAGAGAGGGGGTAAGAGCTTTTCAGGAACGTCTTGGGTTTAACTGCAATGAAGTCCATGTGACTGAGGCTCCAGGGGGTCTCATGGCTCTTATCCTCCCCCATTGTCTTTCTGTCTTCCCACACATCTTGCTGCTTCTCGTTTGAGACATGTCACTGCTCTTTACACCTTTTAGGCCAAGAGCAAGTTTTTGCCTGTTCTCGCAAGCATTTCGATTATCTAACCAGCTCAACAAGCAGTGGCAAAATAATAATGGGTTTCCATGAGTTACTCCAAATGGATTGTGACTCTGAATTAATGATTTGCAACAACTGAGTGCAAGATTTTGCTGTGTCAGCTACTGGATTTAAACAGCAGCCGTTCCCAGCACATGCTTACCAAAGCACCTCAAAAGTGAAATGTTTTAAGAAAACACTCCTTACACAAGCTGAGTTAACTGGATTCTGCAGCATAGGTATGGGCTAAGGAGAAAGCTAGCAGCATTTTCCAGCTTAAGCACTGTTGTCCCCAGCCCCAACACTTGCCTAACTTTAGAAAGACTTAAGGCATGCACATGGAGTGACTAATGAAGGTCTTGGCAGACCTCCCCTCTTCCTCTCAGGAGAGAATGACTAAGTTGGGCTGCCAGGCCCTGCAGGAAGAGAAAGGAGGAAGGGATCTTCCCGGCTCTCATCCCTCTGCGATGATCCTCCATCCCCATCAGTCAAAGCCACTGAGATGATCTCTCCTCTGGTGCCAGGATCCCCAGGTGGATAGGCCAGGGTAGTTGACCCAGTCTTGACAGAATAGTCCCAGTTAAAATCATAGCTTCTCTTTAACTTGGTCAGGTACAACTCGTACTTCATGGCCTCTATGAGATCCTACCTGAAGAGGTAAGAAATATATCCCTTGCCCTGTAGGAAGTCATTGCAGAAATCCCGTGGGGTGTCCTCCAGCCCCTGACACATGTGGGCTACCGCTAGAGAGAGGGTGCTGAGATCAGCCAGTGACTATTAGCATCTTTCTGATCTGTCCACTGAACCCATTAGTATTACCTACCCGTTTTCATTCAACCAACATTATTGATTTTCAGTGGCTACAGAGTGCCTCTAATCTAACATCTTCTCGGCAGAAAGGAATGGTCTCTGCTTAGCCAGTGTCTCCTCCTCAGACACTGCAGTCAGGATTACACCTGGGGACAGCCCACCCCATTCAAAACCACCCCAGGCCACAACTGCTCCTAACTAACCAAGGTCTAACATGCCAACATGCTCCCCCTGTCCCAGTGCCCAGCCAGCCCTCTCCTCTCTTCTCCACCAGCATGGCCAAGCAGATGTCGGCTGAGTGGGCAGAGGTTGGGCAATGCAGGACAGTCACACCCTCTGATTTTCCTGATTTGGCACGACGATGTTATTTTCTGGAGCAGCAGGAAGGCCTGTGGAGCACCCATGGCTCCTGAGGGATGCAACCCCTAACTTTTTCTACTGCTTTGGGTGCATGTCTGTGTGGTAATCTGCAGCCTGGGGATTACAGAGCTGACTCAGGTTGTGGGAAGCCTTGCTGTCTCATGACACTTAAAGGTCCCCATTGAGTCTGTGCTAGACATGTTTAGTTTACAGGAGAACCTCTTTCTTCATCATCCAGCAAACTGGTTTGCCTCCTGAGGAAGGACTTTTCTCATTTATCCCAACCTTCAGCCCAGCAATGAATGGGGGGCTCCAGCTTACTTTGTCTCTGTAGTACGCACTGGCTAACACCTCTGCAATTCTGGCACTCAGCGGTTTGTATGGTTGGCGGTAACAGGGTCTGGCCACGATCTCCTGTGGTTGCAAACCTCCAGCCTCCCGGGTGTCCTCCCAGCACAGGGTCTTCCTGCCTTACTGTGTAGAGCAAAAATGTGAGGTCGCCTTTTGGAAACTGCCTCGTGCTCTTTCTTCCTTCACCCCGTGCAGCAAAACTGTTTGCCTTCCACCGTGTCCAGGATCTCCCATGGCTGCAGGTAAGGAAAGATTTGCCTCTTAACCATGAAACTAGATTTGCTTTGGTTGTAAATTTTTCTCCACCCAGTGAAAACAGAGCCAGGAAATTTGTTTTAGACTATTGAGTTCAGCTTCTCCGTACAATTTTTGGCCATTTATCTCAGCCAGGACTGAAGAGATGGGCAAGAGGGGAGAGACCATCAACTGATTGGGGCCACCAGAGAGTCTCTGACATAAGACACGAGACAAAATCCATATGAAAGCCAAGTGAAAGGCAGACACAAAAACATGTTAGACTATGCTTGGGTCATCCATGCAGTCCTCTGCCAGGAGGATAGAAAGACTAGAAAAAGGGGAAGGGCGGGTATGAAATGGGATTGGCAACCATCACCAGCTTAACCAAAATGGACACTTAATAATGTGTAGAAGAAGTGAGTCAGATTTTGATGCTGTCTTTTAATTTAGGATTGATGTGTGTGCAGATTACATGGCACATTTGCAGGAGTAGTACTCATAGAATATAGATGTTATTAGAGCCTGATAATTAATTATATTTGGTGTCAAGCCACAAGTCACATTACAGAAAGGTCTTAAATGCAAATTTAACAAAATAATTCAATTGCAGAAATGAGAACTGGAGGATTGATCAGTGTGTGAAGGATGACTCACATTGAACTCGGACTGCTTCATTTTTGTGTGAGTTGCCTTAAATTTAATAAAACAATACCCATAACAGTAGTTGTTTTCAACTAGGGCAGGTGAAGGCTTCAGCTCTTAAGAAACCAGCGGTCTCCTGCACAGAAAGCACATGTAAATAATCCCCACTAGGAATTTTGTAGGGCAGGATCTGTCCACACTCACCCACCTCGCTGTTTCGGTATTTCCTCGGTCTCCCTGCAGAGAGCAAGGTCTTTGATGGGCTGTTTCCCTGTGCCACAGGGCTGATGCGTTACCCTGAAGTGCTCGGGATATGAGAGGGAAGCCGGGGTGCCTAGGAAGCCTTTTAACTCTTCACAACCATGAACATTTCTGTTTAACTTCCAGGATTCCCCTTCCCTCAGGGGAACTGCTGCTTGTTTCTCTTTTACCACTGGATGTGGGTGAGGGCTGTTATTACTGGCCCTCCCTTCCCATGGATGCATTTTTCTTGGTTCAAGAGACTAGATTTTAAAAGCTAAACCCGAGACTTTTTTGTTAAAGCCTCCTGTGTTTTATGTGAGCAGAGGAGTTCTCTCTATTCCAGTACATTTTCTATCACCAGGGCCTTGAGCATCAGGGACTCTTTCTTTAACTGGTACTTCATAGACAACTCTGCCCTTTCTTCAACCATAAAATAACTGCACCAATAAGAAAATAAAAGTAACTGCCTACCTGTAAAACAAAATTATACAGTAAATTAACAACAGCAGAGAACAAGGCAAAGGTAAATAACTGCTCTTTCTCTGCCTTTATGCGAGATGAGTCCCATGCATAAAATCCGCATCCCAAATGCCAGCAGGAAGGAGAGCTGCAAGGTACAGGTGTCCAGAGGGCTTCAGATTGTCCAGGTGCTTCTGTGATGTTTCCCAGCATGGCCCGTACCCTCCCAGGACCAGCCTTACCCAGCTGCCCGAGACCCGGGCTGCTGCGACCACTTGAGGGTCTCGCCTCCAGGAGAGACTCTGCCTTCTCCTGGGGTGCAGAGCCATGGCTTCCACAGGCAATTGCTGGGTCAGTGACAGGACTGAAATTGGTGTCTCCAAAGCCTGTGTGACCTCTGGACCATGCCACAGGCTGAGCAGGGGTAGAAAGTATTTTCTCATCTTGCTGGTTCGCTACCTGGAGTCTTGCTCTGTCAAACGATGTCCAAGACCTACACTTCCACTTCTACTATTCCCTCAAGGAGCCTGCTCTATTTTCCTTTTCTTCCATTTTTCATAAATATCGGTGCTGAAAACAGCCTTTCTGAAGTGGATACAATACAAATAAAGCCCAAACTCTTGAACCATCAGAATTTCCCCCATCTTTGAAGGCTGTCAGGCCCTCTCTGTGCTAAGCACTATGCCTCCAAGCCCATCTCATCAGCATATAGTAAAGCTCCTGGAGGAGAGGAGATCAGACCAGTGTGTGTTTTGCATGCCTCTGTGGCATATCGCCTCCCACCCGTTGGCCCTGTTGTGAATGTGTAGGTCTTCCAAACCCTTCCAAACATCTGCTTGGCTTCCCTGCTCCTTTTCCCAGCCTAACCCCAGAGAACAACCGTTCCCCAGGGCTTTTCCTTGGGGAACCCTGTGGCATGGGGCAGGAGTCTTCAGAAGGAAAACTTTACAGGAGCTACTGAAGTCTCACCTTGATTTGACGTCTTCCCCCTTTGCAAAGTCAGGGTAATGCTTTCACCTTGGCCTTGGCTGGCCGGGGGCTGGTGGTGCTGCTCAGCATGTACCTCCATGCTTTCAGACTGCTCCGGAGCGCTCATGGTTCTCATCGACTGCTCTTGTCCTGCAGATTGCAATCTCCCACGGTAAAATACCTAGTACAGAGGACCCTGATCCCTGCGGGCCTGGTAGAAAGTGTGCGGTAATTGAAAGAGTAATAACGCATGTCAGACATACACACACTGAGGAGGTAGCAAAGGAACTTAATGAAAAAACAAATCCTAACAAGCACGGGATACTGATTTTAAGAAGTAATTCACATATTACTTACTGCTTAAGGGCAAAATTCATGCTGCCTAACACACTTTCCCAAGTTTGCAAGGCATGGCCTTTGCCACACAGTAAGTAGGTACTTTTTAACACTTTGCGCATCCACAAAGATGTCTCTATGAGCCATGCCACATCAGATATTCACAAGGCAACAGCATGATTTCAGGAATACATTTTAGTGTTGTAAAGGAGATCCCTGATGAGATCCATTCCTGTTTTCCTTCCCTGAAGGATCCAGGCTGCCATTACAACCAGAGTCCTCCAGCAGGGAGGAAGAAAAGATGTCCATTAACCCCTTCATTAAGTGCTGAGATGGCACTCACAAGTCAGGGTGCATCCAGAAGAGCCAGATGAACAGTGTTTGCAGAGAGCAGAAATCCCATTTGAATCCCGCAGGGCTGTGGACAGAATCAGCAGTAAGAACACTAAGTTTTGATGCTCCTTTCTATTTCTGGAGCTTAGAGAAGCCCACGGTGATTAACCAGCCGAATCTGCCACTGGGGAAGCAGAAATTTCCGTTTTAGAGCATGGAGGAGGCAACCTGAGTGCCCTAACGTCAAGCAGCTGTCGGCACAGGACAAGGAGACAGGCCTGTGACCCACCAACCTGTGTCATAAGGTCACCTTCTCCACAAGACCACTCAGGTTTTACCACTCTTTCTTTTTCGTCGTTCCCCAGTTATGAGAAAAATGCGATTATAAATTCTGCGGCTGGCTGTCCTGCCCTGAGCTGTGCGGCTGCAGGAGGCTGCAGTGGGGTTTATCCCAGCTGACTCCCCTGCCAGGCACAACAATGCTCACACGCAGAGTTGGCAATAGATGGTGATGGTCTAATAAGCTGTTGCTTTTAGCAGCTTCTCCATAACCTCCCACCAGGACACCAGGCAGACAGATGATGTCATCAGCTGTCCCCAAAGAATTTGGTAGAAGAACACAAGGTCGCCGAGTTACTCTGCCCAAAGTCATAGCCACAGAGAGAGCCAAGGTCTTGTTTTGTCATACAAGGACTGAAGAGTCCTGAGAAGGGGTGTTCCTTGGCTTAACGGCCTGCTTTGGCAGGTAAATGGTATTTGGGGTTGGTCACCTGCACACAAGGGGTATCTCAGTGTGTGGTAACACCTCCGCTCAGCAATCTGTACCCAGACCTCAGCCATCCCCTGTGGATCATAGCCAAGACAGCATCCCATAAGAGGAAACTCTGAGAAAGAATTAGTGGATGTTTACTAAAGAACAGTAAAAATGTAGAAATGTTATCCAGAACTGGACTTCCAACAGCCTCAGCTTGTCACAATCCAAGTTCTCTTGAAGTCCTCACCAACAACCTCTCTCCACATTAGCAGGGGCTAAACGTGGGAGAGGAAAGAAACAAATATCTTAAAAATGAAATTACCGTGCAAACCAGAAGGCAAAGAATGTATTGCATGAGATAAATCTTCAAGTGTAGAACTGCCAATGTGCAAAAGTGAAACCAATTCATTTTCTAACAAACATCAGTGCAAATTTCAAATAATGTTGAGTTTCCATTTTCAATTCTTTTCTCCTCCCTTCTTTCTTTCTTCCCCATCTTCTCCTCTAGATTTCATTTTGGTAAATATTTCTCCCTGTTGCTCAGATAGCCGTATCTGATTGCAGAGGCCTGAAGCGTAACCGATGATGAAAGACTACCTGAGGGATACTGAGGCGCGTACACCACAGGGGTGTGGACATAAATCCCTCAAATATGCTGGCAGTATGACCAGAGTCGTTCTACCTGTAGGTTGAGTCAAGATAAGAACTTGCTTGCTGGCTGCACAGGAGATTAGACCAAACCGAATCCCTCATGGTTGTTAAAAAAACCACCAAGACTGTTGGCTTGAGATGGGACCAGGAGAGGGCTGAGCCCCCCTCACCTTCTCCGACACGTAAATTCACAGCGACCCTCTATCCCGATGGTGCGGCCCCAGCCAGGAGAGTGGGAGGAGAGGGTCAGCCCTACCAGCCAGGACCAGGGCTTTTGCTTCAGGTGGGCTTTTCAACTCAGGGCCAGCAGCATTGCAGCAGGTCCTCCTGTACCTAACTCCTGGGCACCTCTGCCTGTCCTTGGCAGGCTTCAAAGTCACTCAGAGGTTCCCGATGGGTGCTGAGGTGGTGGGTGGTGGCGGGCAGTGGATGCAGTGACCACCCCTCTGGCACCAGCCAGCCCTTCGGGGGGGTTTACATAAAGGCAGTCGAACACGTCTGTTCAGGGCGCAGGCAATGAGGCATGGGATGAGCGGATGACTAATGGCCCCAGACCGGCCTAGTTAGCGCCAGGGCAGCTTTGCTACATGCCGGTGACGTACGCTTCGTCCCCGCAGTGCCGGTGAACAGGAGGGAAGGACCGCTTCTGGCTGGAGCGGAGGGCAGGGTCAGAAAAGCCTCCCCTCCCTCAGAGGTGCTGAGCGGGGGTCTCCCCTCCCCTTCGCATGTGGGGAGGGCTTAGGTTTTGCATAGGAAACAAATAACTGGAAGATACCGCTGCAGCATGAGAACTGGCACTTCTTCTTGCACAGCACCTTCATACAGAACCATCTCAAAATTATTTACAAATGCAAAGCAAAGCCCAAGGCACGGCCATGCAATGCCATTCACGGGTTTGCAGGATTGTACAAGCGTTGGCCAATGATAGATGCCCTCTTGGAAAAGCCAGGGCTGCTTGGGTCACCCGGAGTATGTGAAAATCTCTGCAAATGATACAAGGAATCAGAAGATGTCAAATCAAAACCAGCTCCCACAGTACATTTATAATCCTGCAAATTGTGGATAGAAGAAACAAAAAGTCATCTTAGAGTAGCCAAGTGCTCTAATAAAAAGAACTAATTAAAAAAAAATAACAATAACAACTAATAAAAAGTGTTCTTGACAATAAAAACTCACATGATTTCTATGCCAGACTCCGGATTTTTTGATGCCCCTGAGCCGGCAGTACCGGAGCGGTGCCAGGGTGCGTGCACCCACTTTTGATGGCGGGTCCGTCCTGCCCCACACACAGCTGGAGCACGGACAGGCACCGATGGAAAGCATTGCTCAGTGGATAACTTGCAGGTCTGAGAGATTCAGGCATTAAAGGGAACTCCCAGTGGAATGCTATGGCCATAGACATGTTCCAAACACTTAAAACTGTCCAATGCTTAATTCCTCAGTTCACCTCTACCTTTGGCTCTGTACCTCTGGCATTAGGCAGCTGTCAGTAAAATGACATAGCGTGTTTAAGCTTTCCTTGCTATTACTGAGGACAGGAACGGTAGCTTTCTGTGCGTTTGTAAATGCCCACACCATAGACCTGTATTATCTTAGCTCTCCATCAGGTATTCCAACATCATGAGACAATTGCTGGTTTTCTTCAGACTTGTTGACCCATTTTAAAGGCTGAAATTCTTCACGGCGAGGCCATTGCTTGGGCCGTGCCGTGGGGCAGCAGCAGGCTTCCACTGCCAGCGAGGACACACAGGAGTGCCAGGCTCATCCGCCTGAAAAATGGGAAGGGAGCATTGCTCCAAATGGGGCCACGTTTGTGCAACGGCAGTGGATATGCACAGTGAGGGAAGATTTTTTTCTTCGGGGCCGAGGCCTTGGCCGTAGCTCGCATTTGGCAGGGAACGCGCAGCTCCCAGCTCGGGGAGGGAGTGGGAACGCAGGATAACTCACAGCCCAGCCCAGGCTTCCCTCCGTGCCAACCGCAAGTGCCGGGCAGCAGATTTCAGGGAGGAGGAGGAGGACAAAGCCACTAACCATCCACTCCCTCCTCTCCACCCATTCGCTCCCTGCTCATCTAGACAGAGCTAAAAATAACAGCGTGCAAGAGCAAGGGGAATAGGTGCAGGCAGCCCGGGCGGGAGGTCCGTGCGTGCCTGAGTTTGGCTGGGATCACCACCGGGCCGGGTGTGGGTCACCCTGGCATGGCAGCAAATCAGTCTGAGAAGGACTGGGAAAAGACAAGTGTTATCTTCACTCCTTTAACACAGAAGTGAGGATCAATTTGGTGTGATTTTAATATACACTAATTCACTGGAGTGCTGGGTCCTGGTCCGGACGCTGTGCTTGCAGACCTGGACAAAGTGAGGAGTGTTCAAGAAACACAAGAGTTAGGAGAAATATAGACCAAGGAAAAGGAAAAACAGGGGAACTTGGCTCATTTAGTCCAAGAAAGGAAGATTAGGAAGAAAGATGGAAACAATCCTCTAACACATAAAACCTTCTTTGAGGACATGATGATGTCTGCAGAGACAAAGACATTAAGAAATCAGTTTTCCTTCTGCAACAAAGAGTGTTTTGACTAGCTACTAGGGAACATTTCCAAGATGTACAACGTGTGGAGCATGAGGAGAGGCTGGACAATCCCTTTACAGAGAGGTTTTCCAGGAGTCCTTAGACAAAACTGCCCGTGGTGTTTCCCCGCACCAAGCGTGCCTGCGGGCAGGGGTCCGGCAGGGCTCCCCAGCAGGCGGGGGTGCCTCAGTGGGCAGCGGGGACCCAGCAATCCCACAGCGCCCTTCCTGGTTTGCATTTTGTCACCTGAAACGAGGCATTAAGTATTCTTGGCAAGAGTTGTAACTTGGCTTGAAGAAGCATTTGATAAGATCCATGAAGCTAAACGCGGATTACTGCTCTATAAGAAAGTGTTGAACACCAAGTCTGCCCCACTTTCTATGATCTAAACCATGTTAATTCTCTAAGTGCAATTCATAACACATCTGGAGCCAACGATTTCCATCTACGTACAGACAATGTTAAATGAGATTCTGTTTTAATTTTGCTGAGCCAGACAGAGATAATACCCCCAGGAAACAGTTTAAGTCTGTAAAAATTAAAGAGGACAGCGTAGGTTGCTAAGTGATAATGATTCTCAAAACATAAATACTTACACAAAGGAAGTGATTAATTCAGGACATTCTTTACATATCATCTCTACAATCTTTTCAGCTGTATCCCATTATGTATCTTTCTCTCACAGCATACGCTCTTTATTTGTCCTACAACCAATCCTTTCAATGTGCAGGGCTTTTTCAAACTTACATCTCTAATTTACCCAGCCTCCTGCCTGCTGCAGCCACCCTCACACTGTGGAATAACACCCACGGACCTGTCGCACACAGGATCGGGCACATTTGCACTCCGACACCAAAGAAATGTTCAAAGAATGGTTCCATGTACCATAAGTGTCTGTTCAATACGGGTGGCTGAGCCACATCTCCATTTGTCGTCGTCCCTGGAGGAGTTAGTGGTGCAGAGCCCAGCTCCTGCGAACACAGCATCTCCCTGTTCTTTATTAATTCCCACCGCTGCATGGCAACATTTTGCCCTTTGCCTCAGACAAAGACCTTGGAGATGAGAGGCTGTAAATCCAAGCTGGCAGAAATTATGTTTGCAGGGTGATGGAGAGTGTTGCCACTAATTTAAATACAACTGCTAGTTGTACTGTGTTACCTTCAGAGACCAAGGAACAGCATTCAGATCTCCCAGCCCCAAAATGCCAAATTCTTGCTCACAAAAAACGACAAGCACAGGAGCTCCACAACTCCTTGGCTGCCATTAGTGCTTGACCTCAAACAGTGGCCTAAAGGGTTTCCAATTCTTGGAAAACTGCCATCACTTTTTTTTTTTTTTTTTTAATGACAGTGCTGTGATTTGAGTGTCTGTGTGATTTATTGCTTTCCCTGTAAGGTGCTGCATCCTGAAGCAGATGTGTCCTGCAAGGAATAAGCACGACGAGCCCATGGCATCCCAGCTCCCTGCCCGGCTGTTGGGGCTGACCGGCTCTTTCTTCCTTCACTACTGCCTTTAAACTCATGTGAATCCACTGCCAGCTGCTTTCACCGAGGCTTCTTGCAATACCGACTCCCATCGTATCCCTAAGGAAGCATTGAGATGACCCTCCCCAAAATCAGGCAAGTGCAGTAGAACCTGCCCACCGGGACCTCTTGGCACTCTGCCTGGTTTTGGAGATCTTTTCTGGTGTTTCAGTGGCCTTTTCCCCCTAGTTGCACAGCCATGTCCTGCTCTGGAGCTGTTCCCTGCTTCTGTTCCCTCATCTGTCACAGCCTCAGTGTTGACACCGATCCCTCCTGACAAGCTCCCTGGTTATTATTTCAACAGGCCCGTGCTTATGTTGGGATGGACTGTACAGTTTGGTTCTTCGTCCGAGTGCTCCTTCCATACTCCCTGCACCTTCACAGCGTTTATTCCCTTATGACTAGTGCTACTGGCCTACATTCCTGTGTCTTGACTTTATTTCCCATTTCCTTGATGACTTCCCCTTTCTAAAAGGTATGAGTATCCACTCTTGCTGTTTTCTTCATTACTTTGTGCAATGATGATCTCTCAGCAGCCCTGGCTTATTCATACCTATCCGGGAATGATTTTATTGTATTGCTTGCGTAGCTTCACCGTGTTTGCTTACACCTTTCTGCGATGCCCAACACCACTCTATCTTGGATCGCTTCCTTGAATATTTGTCTTGCTGTTTACAGTAAGCTTTTTTTTTCTTACAGTGACCTGAAATGCTCCCCAAATATTGCTTTGGAAACCACCTTCTCAGAGCTAGCCTTTACTTACGGTGATCAAGTGTCACCCCACCTTTTTCTTGCCTTTCCTCTTGGTCTCTTTGTTAGAGAAACTAATTGTTGGCTGCATGAGCATTGGGTGTATGCTTATGTTAAGCATTAGGCAATGTTGTATATTTTAATTGTTTTTAATTTGCATGTTTATAGGGATGAAGGATTTCTGATTTGTACTAACAGTATCTGCATCATCTCCAAGAGATGTGTATCTGACCTTCCCTAAAAGAACTCAAAGACCTTTGCAACTGCTCTTGTTCGGTTGCTTAACTTACACTTAGGAAGACTTTTTAAAAAATCAAAGCTGTGGATTAAGCTCTCTCATTGCTTGTGTTTTCACCTAGGATGGATTTTGCACAATCCTGTAAAAGCTTGAAAAACGTTTTTTAATCTGTTTCATAAGGGGTGAGCCCAAGAGTGTAGGTAAGTATGTGAAGATGGTCTCCATGCCCACAGAAAGGAACAAAGCTCATGACCAAGTGGACAGTTAAAATAACTGTGAGCCAAAATCACGGGCACTAGAAGGAGGAAATGTGGAAGTATGAGCAGCAGGTGGTAAGTCTGCTTGGCTTATTGCTGTCTCAGGGTGACAGGGGTTCAGTCCCCATTCAGGCTTTCTACCTTGCCGTGCTCAGGGCTGAGACCGTGGCTTGAGCAAGCAACGCAGCTCCAGCTCCTGGGTGGCCCTTGCAGGAGTTCCCTCTGCCATCTCCAACCTGCTCCCCTGCAAAGGTGCAGCTGAGCACTGAGTGGGTGGCTGAAAAATTTGGGAGACTGTAAGGGACCCCCAAACAGGCATGGATTAAAAAAACCCAACAAACAAAAGACAGGGTAGTAGGGCAGGATCTGTGTAAGGCCACAAATGCAAAAAAAAGGGCTGCTGGGAGAAAGCACGCCGTGTATGAACAAATGGTGGAAAGAAACAACGGGAGTGGGCCAGGACCGTTGCCCGTCTTCCTGGGCAGTGAAGGGAGATGCTGACATGGACCTGAGGGTGACCCAGTGCAGCCTCCCCCCCGGCCCGGGCTGCGCTCGGGGTGTTATTCAGCCCCGTGCTATCTGCTGTGCTGCCCATTAGATTATTGCCAAAGGTGACAACATACCGGCACAAAATTTTCCCTAATAAATCTGCCTTAATTAAGTCAGCTTGCAATTTAGTAGTGGAGACTCTGCTTTCTCCACCCAGCTACTGTGGTTTTCCCAGGTATGTGTGCTGGGAATTTTAACCAAGGATGAGTTTGTGCGACTGTAGCTGGTTCCACATTCAGACCAAGAAAAAGACTCACAACAGTAGAAGAATGTATTAAGCATTTCATAATTTCCCCACAGAAGGAATAAAAAAGAGGAACAGGTGTCATGGATTTGCTAAAAATAGTTTTCTCCAGGGGAAATTGTGGGGTATAGCACAAAAGATGTGAAAATAATAGTTCAAGTAACAAAAAGAGTAAGGAGTCCCTTAGAAAACCACGTGTGGAAGGACGGTATTTGCTGAACAGGCCTGGAAACCAGCAAAAATATCTCTCACGGCTGGAGAATAAAAAGACTATGAAGTGAGAGCTGGAAGCTGCACCCATAAAGGTGATGAAGGCGAGGGCAGCGCGCAGCAGCCCAGTACGCCCACCTCGTGCTGCCTGCGGCGGGGTCTCTGCTGCACCGGGGGATGTAAGGAGTTGAAAAGACCACGAACAGGAGCTGGGGGCGTGGGAGCCTAAAAAGGGCACATAATGTCCCCCATTACAGGGACCATGCTCGTCACCAGGGTCCTGCTTCTACTGCCCTGTGCCTTCTAGGGCCAAATATAAAAACCTTGTGGTATAAAAAGGCCAATAACTTTGTTTTAAGGCTCACAGAGCAGTTGATCACCAATGATCTCAGCAGGCACCGAGTTGGCAGATAAATGCCGAGTCAGACACAAAACAGGGAGCAGCTTCATCTTGGAACATACCATAAGATTAAATCGGAGAAGCCAAACGTCACTGTCAACGGAGAGGATTAGGAAAAGGCTGCGTTGGGCTGTCCGGCACCAGCAGCACACGGTGCTCTCCCGGGAGGGACGTGAGTCAGAAGAGTTGCTGTCAATGGGCAGCTGGGCTGTGCCTGGGCAACTGCAATGTGCTGCTGGGGAAGGACCGAAACAAAACAGGCCCTCGAGACTTCAACCACGACCAGGCAGGGTCCAGATAACCAGAGGATGGTGTTTGGATCCCATCTATTGAGCAAAGAAAAAAAGATCAGTGGTCACCATAAACTCAGTTTGCCTGTAGAGGCTGGAGTGGGAGGTTGGTACAACCTCTGAGTACCAATTAATCCCCATGTGTGGCTTTGAAATTAAAGATGATCCTCTGAGCAGCTGAGAAACATCAGTAATAAAGAAAAGGGTTGTCAGAAGAGACTAATGTGGAAACAGAGATGGATGGTAAATGGCGAATGGACAATTCAAAGGAAGGTTTAAAAAAAAGGAAGAAGAAGAAATATAACAAAGTGCAGTACGTAACCATAAGGCTACATGAGCTTGGAATTCATGCAAAGGATCATATATGTTAAAAGGGCTGGAAATACCAGGTCCTGCTTCCCTCAGAGAAACTTCTTGAGGAAACGTACCCAAAAAGGAGGAGTTATGAGAAGCAACCAGAGTAATGCAGTTCCAGTGCCACCATTGACAAGGAGCTCACTGAGTGTTACCAAAAGTAAGAGACAGCTATGGAATTCACGCTAAACAAACCAGTCTTCCCACGGCAGCTGAGCTCTATTCAGTTCTGGTCTTTGTGCTTGCTTACTATAAACACGGTGATTATGTATTGTTCTAGAAGTCTCTCAACACTGCCTTAACCAGGCAGCTTCCAAATTATCTCTGTTGTTTATGCCACGTTGTTATGTTGCGCCGTAAATCATGACCATGGTCATAGTCAAGCCCTTCTTGTGGGCTCTAACATCCAGTGGTGATCACCTCTGCCTTTTAATACAGGTTTCTGAGCCGTTGACATGACCACCTGAAGAAGGTCCTACAACTACACACGTCTTGGCAAAAGAGCCGTGTGCTGCTGATCAGATGAATATTTATGTTACAGCAAGGTCTCAAGCTTTCCTCATGCTGAAGTAATGCCATCAGATGGGTGGCAGCTGGTGGTAACCTGCATTAGGGAAAATCGGAAAAGCTGCAGCAGGGATCACAGAACAGAGAGCCTGGACCGGCACAGCGCTAGGGCAGGTGGCCCTCACCCAGCTTGTGCAGGTAAATTATCTTGGAAGGAAAAAATTGATTTTACAGGTGAATAGTCCAAGCTTGTTAGCCTGGAAGACAGGTGAATGAGGGCGAGCTGTTAACATCCGTTTCCCGCTATGCAACAGGCTGTGGCTGGGCTTCCTATGAGCTGGGCAGGCTGGCCTGTTTAGTTACAACCAGGGCAGAAATGGACCGATCTGGCCTGAGAAATGGAACAATACCCAGAACTGTGGGCAAGGCTACGCACACTGTCTGTTTACTGACCTGCACCAGCATGGCCAGGAGCTGGGTGTCAGAGGAAAGTCATAGAACCACAGAATGGTTTGGTTGG
>NW_009626070.1:0-3108 GCF_000690535.1 Cariama cristata | reverse complement strand
GAAGATGTTAAACAGGACTGGCCCCAAATCTATGCCGTGGGGAACACCACTGGTGACTGGCCTCCAACTGGATTTAGCTCCATTCACCACCACTCTCTGGGCTCGGCCAGCCAGCCAGTTTTTCACCGAGCGAAGAGTATGTGTGATTCAAAGGTAGGACTTGTCTTTGGGCATGGGAACTTATCTGACCTAAATGTAGATGTTTGAAAGATGGTTGTCTAAATCTAAGCTGGTGTTCAAAGATTCTTTATAGTCCCTGAGAAAAAGCAAACACTGTCAAAAAAATGGTTTCCCTGAATCTCCGCATAGGTGCCTAAGAAGGCTGGAGTCAATCATTCTCAAGAATTGAATCCCACATGGCCAACAGTAACTACTAAAAATCAGGAATCTCAGAGTGAGGCAGAATTATATTAGTTATTTAGGAAGCTACTTCTGGATGGCCATCTTAGACGAGAGGGACTATGTAATAAGTATGCTGTCCTTTAAAAGAATCACTTAGCAGCCATACTCCTTTTAGTAATTACCAGTGTGCTCAAGAAAGGAAACTGAGTGAGTCTTGTGCTTTATAAATCTACTTTGCTTATTACTGGTGGTTCTTCTGCCTAATATATATTTAAAGTTTTTTAAAGCAGTTAGAGTTCCTTCAGTGATAATATTGCCAAAAGTCTAAATTAAGGTTCTGATAATATCACAATGCATTACTGCTGTAATCTGTTTACTGAATCCTTTCAAAGGGACTATCGTATTATCACTATGACCTAAAAAAAATGTTAGTCTTGTTTAATCATTAGAACAAACAACTGGACTCCAGGAAGATCATAATACAATGATTACGGACAGACAAGAGCCAACAATGTGGTTCATAGAAAACAGAGACAAGAAAAGACCTATCTGAGTCTGTGGAGTGTTTCCATTTTCCTCAGCTGATGTACTGCACAAACCGCTGAGGTATCCAGTTTCTCCAGAATTTAAGTTTACATTAAAGCAGATCATGTGCCAAGCTGTCCTGTTTACCAGAGCTTTTGTCTACAGAAGGTAATTGACTGATACACCTCTCATGGCATAAGCTATTTGTGAGCTATACTAAAAGCTGCAACTAGTTATTTAAGAGCAACTCCTGTGGAATAGCTTATGCTACAGTGGTTACACCCATCGCTTTCCCTGGAGAGAAGAAAATCCATTACAGTATTCTAAACATGAACTCATTGTAAACTTTTGCAGCATTTTCTTCAGGACTCTACAAATAGGCAACTTGAAATAATATTCTGAATTATGTTAGTTGCCTTTGAACAGTTAACTCTAAAATCTAATGGCAGGAGTTGCAATGCTTAGCAAAACCTTTTGATTGGAGGCAATTAGAGTTAAGCATGAGAAGAAAGAGGGATTATTACAGGGAGGGAAACTCCAAGGGAAGAGAAGAAAAAGACAGAAAAGGGGACTGAAAGGGAATGAATAGCAGCAAAAGGAAAAATATAAAGAAGAAAATCAAAGTGCAGAAATAACAGTGGAAGTCAAGATGGGAATGTTTTCTCAACTAAGAAACAATTGTGGTAGTAAGCCTGAGTCAGCTACCACAGTACAAAAGGATAGTTTATCCCCTTGATCTTAATGCCAGTACCCCACTGATATTAGTGTGCATCTTGCTGTAGATTAAAAGTATCATATAGTCCTAAATTTAGACAAGCAGTCATTAAACATGGAATTTGGCCTTCTCTGCAGAATGCCTTTGCACATCCCTCACATAGGTCTCAATGCCAAGACAATATTTTCCCCATTGCATGCCCATGTTTGTTCTGCCAGCCTTTTCGTTACTTGTTTCATTTACTCACAATATGTCAAAGCCCAACTCTGTGACATTTCAATCCAAGTGTCTTTTTAAAAGAACTGCTTTTTCTGTTTTGAACAGAACAAAGCAACTTGCTGTTTGTTTCCCTCCCTGTGGCAAATGATTCTGTCTTTCAAGCAGACTTTTATGCTACGACAGGTTGAAGGAAAGTATGTTGTTGCCACATGTATGGCACAAGCTATCAAGCAGGTGAAATGACAAGGACTCATGCTGTGCAACAAGAGCCAATAAGGACAGAATAGGGAAGCAGAGCCACCTCCATCAGACGTGCCCTGAGATACTGTCTGAGATAGTGTGCCCCTAGTCTATCAGCTTCCCACACAATTCATGGACAGGTTTTGCACATCCTTACAGGATTGGGAGCTAGAGTGATTTTCAGAATTGTTGCTTCTTTTATTTTCATTTGCACATCCTTACAGGATTGGGAGCTAGCGTGATTTTACAGAATTGTTACTTCTTTTATTTTCGTAATTCAGGAGCTGGTAAAAGATTAGCTTGATCAAAAAATATATTTAATTGTAGTTGTGATAATTGAGGGAATGTTATCTATGTAATAGAAACTTTTACCTGTTTTTTTAATGTTTAGGTGTGTTTTTAACGCCTGTGTATGAATGTGTATCCACATTTGCTAAGAAAGCCTTTCTATCTGAGATTAGGAATAAAAGGGAGTCTTTCGTTTTAAATCTTATAGTTTGACCAAACAAATAGTCAAGGAGGTTAGATGAACATTTTACTCCAAATGTTTCTGCAGGGGAATGAAACTTCAACAAAAAACCAAAGAAGCCAGGTGCTATAAGTGGGTATATAAAGTGGAAAAGCTCAAGAACAAAGAAGTACTAGAGAAAAAAGTGGAAGGATTTTTTTATAGGATGGAACTGAAAACATGGGACGGGGTGGTCTGAGTTAGCTGCAGGAACTGAGATCTGAGGAAGTGAGCTGGACAGGAGAGACTGTGGCTGGAGCTTTCAGAGCAAGGTTCTAGATGACTCCAGATTATATGATATCTACTTGTAACAAGTGATTTAGGATGTGTCAAGAAAATACACATTTTATTTCTTGGGTTATCCAAATGAATGTTTTAAAAATATGTGCAATGAGTGTTATAGTGTGTATACCTTCCACCTTAGGTACTTCCTAAGGTGTAAAATATTATTCCAACTACAGTTTTGCAGAGAGTGCCTTGGGGTTCCCTTGGGATTCTGAAAACTGGAGACAGATTAGTTGTTGGGTCTATTTCTGTGGAGGGAGAACAGAGAACCTGT
>NW_009626069.1:0-1586 GCF_000690535.1 Cariama cristata | reverse complement strand
TCTCCCAGGAGAACAAGGGCCAGCGATTGAAAGACTTCCGCTAGCCACCTGGAGAACAATTCATCCCCCTCTTCATCCTGCTTGGGTGGTCTGTAACAGACTCCCATCAGGATATCTGCCTTATATCAGGATATCTTCCCGCTTATCTTAATCCAAAGGCGCTCAACGTCATCATCACTATCGTTAAGTTCAAGGCAGTCAAAACATTCTCTAACATATAAGGCCACTCCGCCACTTCTCTTTCCTTGCCTGTCCCTTCTGAAGAGCTTATAGCCATTCATTGCAGCACTCCAGTCATGAGACTCATCCCACCAGGTTTCCGTGATGGCGATTATGTCATAGCCTTCCTGCTGCACCACGGCTTCCAGCTCTTCCTGTTTGTTGCCCATGCTGTGTGCATTGGTGTAGATGCACTTCTGCTGGGCTACTGATCTACCCTCTAAGACTGGCCTGCTGCCCCTAGGCTCACCTCCAACCTTCAGGGTTGTATCCCCATCCCACTTCGGACCTAGTTTAAAGCCCTCTCAATCAGCCCTGCCAACTCATGGGCTAGAATCCTCTTCCCTCTTTGAGACAGGTGAACTCCATCTGTCATCAGCAGGCCTGGTGCTGTGTAAACCACCCCCTGATCAGAGAAACCAAAATTCCACCGATGGCACCAGCCTCTGAGGCAGGTGTTAATCAGATGGGTTTTCCTGCTCCTTCTAGTATTCTACCCCACTACTGAAGGGATAGAGGAAAACACTACCTGCACTCCTGATCCTTCAATGAATCTCCCCAGTGCTCTGAAGTCCCTTTTGATCACCTTTGGACTATTCTCCTCAACCTCATCGCTGCCAACCTGAAAGACTAACAGTGGGCAATAGTCAGAGGGCTGGACCAGACCAGGGAGTTTCCTGGTGACGTCGCTAACCCACGCCCCAGGGAGGCAGCAGACTTCCCTGTGGGATGGGTCTGGACGGCATATTGGGCCCTCTGTTCCCCTCAAAAGGGAGTCCCCTAACATGAGCCAGCAAGGCAGGAAAATGGAGACTAAGTCAATTGCCTAGTTTTCTCTGGTAAACATGAGTATGTCAGACTGATGTTTTAAACAACTGAATAGTTACAACACAGTCTCTGCTGTGCAATCTCCTTCCTGATATACAGTCCTATGGTGATCTTCAATCATCTCTCAGATTTCACTTGATTTGCACATCCCTTTCAAACATCCCTACAATACAGTCCCTGAAAGTTAATTTGGATATACCAGTACAGTTTCACTTTTAGCAACTTAGGACTGATGTACTTCACCAGTTTTTAAAGCTCCTTTTCACTGCTAGTGGAAGAAAATAATTCATATCTTCAGTATTCATGAACACAAGAGATTCATACCGCAGACTGTTAGGCTGTATGATAAAAGCTGCTCTGCACCCCCATAGAGAGGCAATGGCAGGTGGGGGACCCTCAGTAACACCCCGTCCCTGCTGCTCCCAGGCCTGTCACAGGAGATACCAGCCCACGAGAGACCCATCTCCACAAGCACAGAGGAGCACAGAGGCCACAAGGCAGGTGGGAACTCTAACTAATTAATTAACTCAAACAGACAC
>NW_009626068.1:30128-42850 GCF_000690535.1 Cariama cristata | reverse complement strand
TTGTTGAACCTCATACAGTTGGCCTTGACTGATTGATCCAGCCTGTGCAGATCCCTCTGCAGAGCCTTCCTACCCTCCAGCAGATCAACACTCCCTCCGAACTTCATGTCATCTGCAAACTGACTGAGGGTGCACTTGATTGCCTCGTCCAGATCGTTGATAAAGATACTACACAAGATGGTGGTACCTAGGGCCTGACCCAGGGCACATTGAATTCCTAGGGACCATGGTGGTGTTGGGCTGGGCCAGTTGAACAGAAGTCCTTAATTCACCCTTTCGCCAACACTGTCCCTTCAGCGTAGTCTTCTAAACCATAGGATGTGGGGAAACCTTGTCAATATTTTTCGCTTCCCTGTGGCCTTTCCTGTGCTAGAAAATTGAAAGGTACAGACAAACTCTACCCAAAGGAAGTGTTGGTCTTATAATTAAATGGGAGTAGAAAGGGAGAGTTGTGGGTGAGAGATGGGGCTGTGATGAGTTCTCCTTCTGGCGGTAATGACCTGTTCCTGTAGCCGGGTGCTGCCCAGTATTCCCCACCCTTCATGGCATGGGTGTGGGTTACCGCAGCGTGCACCTGGGACAGGGAGCAGCAGAAAGCAAGTTGGCCACAGTGCAGAAGCTCAGCTGCGGACCGAGGTTGATGCTGCCCCTGACGAGACGTTAGGGGATGCCTGACTCACTCTGCTGGCCTCTTCCACGGCTGTCACTCTGGTGGTGAGAGCTTGCAGGGACTGCGAGGGTAAGAAAGAAATTACAGAGAAGGAAAGAAACAACTTAAAAATTAAAAACTATCCCAGCTGCTCTCCATTATTTTGCCAGCTCTGTCACTTTCTTTTCTGGGCTGGATTCTCATTCCAGTAGAGGCTCCAGAGGTGCCTTGAATAGCCTCGGTCCTTTCTGCGAATTTTTTTTTTTTTACTTCACTCACATATATAAGCAATTTCATTCTTTGCACAAACCAAACCCTGACATTCTAGTCCCTCCCCGCCGAAGTGCCTGATGCAGCACTTTGTTCACTCCCCCAACTTGCGCACCCCTCGGACCACCCTCCCCACTTACAAGGCTGTGCAGGGAGCCTGTCCCTTGCTGTTCCTGGGGGGCCCATCTGCTCATTTTTGTTGCACGCTTTCTAACTGATGACACTGTGTCTGAGACCTTCGGTGGGTGAGGAGGTGGGAGAAGCAGTAGCAGCTGTAGCACCTTTACTCGCCTGGCTATGGATATTGTTTTTTCCCATTGCTTTTCTGTTACTAATTTGTAAGGGACTGGCTGCTGCTCACCGCTCTTTATACAACCCAAGGACGAGCTTGTGTAGCTGATAGTTTGCAAATTATTAGTAATTTGATTTCAATTGGATGAATAACCCGTTAAAGCAAGATGTACATTAGCCTCAGAAATCTAATTGGTGATAACATCATAGAGACATGGAATGAGTGCTTCGTTCTGCTCCCTATCCCTCCCCCCTCCCCCCTCCCCCCAAAAAAAGATAATTAGAATTTAATTTCATTCTCACCTATTCATTTGTCTAAATATGGGTGTTTAATTATCCATCTCGGCAGATAGATGTTTCTGCCTCTATGTGGATCTCAGCTTTGGTATGAGGTTTTCCCTCCCCCCTACTTCTAACTCTCTGATGCGGTGTTCATACACTTTGAAGTTTAGCTGTGCTAAGTCTCGTTATGAGACGTGCCTTCGCCCGACGCTCGCCATCACTCTCTGCAGTCTGCCCACGAAGGTTGAGGGTTTCCCTTAGAGACTGAACCCCAAGTGCAGAAGCCAGGAGCCCAGGCAAGCTCCTGCCCTGATGGCAGTTCCCTTTGCTGCCTGAGCAGATCTTTTCACTCTCTGGCCTTGTGCCCCCTTTGGCAGTGCCACGGCTGGGAAGTACCCACCTCCCTGCTTCCTTGGCATTTGGGTGGGATGTGGACCCTCCTGTTACGGTACAGGTTGTGCAGTCCCAGGATCTGAGTCAGAGAGCTGGAAGTGATAACAGTTCCCGGTGTGGATGGGAGCTTTTGAATCAGGTGTGTTAGCTGCACGAGTAAAAGGAACGTCGCAGTCCTGCTTTGAGGGTCCAGTATGAAAAACACTTTTTACCTGCCAGGTGTTGTTATAATAGATGGTTGGGTGCTACATGTGAGCTCCAGAGCTGAGCATCTGCGGAAAGGAGAGGTACGTAGTTAGCTGAATGTTAGAGTGAGGCAGAAGGGGATGCTCTGTTGCTGTGCATCTTGGTGTGTCAGCTACACAGGCTCTGTGAGGGCCCTGGGGAGCACCCACCGGGGCGTAATGGGGGCACCTATGTGGACTCTGGCCCCCTGTGAGGCTCTGAACACTGCTTGGAGGAAATGAATGTTGCCTTCACAGGTCCATGGGGCAGGGTTTTCTGAATTGAATTGTTTCCATCAGGAAAGGGATCGCGGAGTTTTGATCAGACAAACATGGCATTTAATCTACATATAGCTCAGGGCCCAAACCTTTCAGGATTTTTTGAAGGCACTGAAGAATGTTTTATGGACAGAGAAACAGGAGAAGCAGAAGATTCCTTTTCAGACTTGCAGTTTGATTTCCAGCTGGTCCCACAGAGTTCATTGCTGTGCGGTGTTTGGAGCTCTCCCCACTTCCACTGTGGAGCTGCCAGGATCTGATTTACAGTGCAAGGTGCTGAACTGGAATTAAAAGGGGTTTGTGAAGGTTTTGTGTATGTAGGAAATCTAGGGAGCAGTGTGAAATCAGGCTTACCCCCCTCCACCAGTTCCACTCCTTTGTGAACAGACCAGACCCTTCTGGGCCTCCTAGGGCCATGAGGGCTTTGGCTGGCTTGAATTGGCTTTGAATGGTGGATTTAGATCAGCTTACCTGGAAAGGCCAAATGTGTCTCAGAGTTTGACCAAACTTCAGTCTGTGGAAATTCTACTCAGTGCCCCAGTTTGGCCTGTTCTTTCCAGAAAGCTTTCAAACGTCGTCTGAATTTTGTCTTTGAAGAACAACTGTTATTGCTATAAGCTCAGTAGCTGGGAAGTGCCTATTCCATTTCTATTTGCAAATAAAATGTTGGGAAGATGGAAAGCTGGGATAGGTTTTTCTAAACTGTTACATATAAGGAAGAAGAAGAATAGGAAAAACTAGGTACATGTGGAGCTACTACCTACAGTTCTGAGCATGGCATTATTGGTGGAAGTTAGTATCTGCTAAAATCTAACAATCCCCTGAAGAACTACTCGCCCCTAAAAGAACTGCTCTTCCTGCAACCAGACTGCCTTTCTGAGCCAGGCTTGCCGGAAGAGCACAAAAGGTATGCTATCACGTTAGTAAAACTTGCTGCAGCAGCATAATGTCTTGGATGTGAAATTATTTCCGTGCTAAGAGTTGTTCTCGGTTGATTTCTGAGCTAGGCTGAAGCAGGGACACCCGTTCAGCAAAGCACTTAAACAGACACTCAGATCCATTGACTTCTCTGGTCATGCTTAAGTGTTTTCTGGCTCAATTCAGAGCACATCCAAATCAGAAGAAAGACTCTCTTTTACTTCAGCAGGTTTTAGATTAGGCTGCTTCTGCAATCACATGGTCTTCAGTTACACACTGTTGCTTTTTCTAGTTGAGGACAGAGGCAGGAGTGCTGGAGGGATACACAAGATGTGCAAAAGTACATTTGGCCTCTGCTTCTTGTGATATTTGCAGCCACTTCTGTTTAATGCTGTTGGGAACCTACATCTGCAGGAGCTGATTTACACGCACAGCTAGGGACCAGCATGTTCACTGGCAGATGCTGAGAGATGTGGGAGTGGATTTGTGCAAGGATACGGGCTTGCTTGCCAGTTTGGTCTCAAGTGGCTGGAGTTCTCATCAATCACATTGACATGGAGAAACAGTGGTGGTCCTGGACCTTCTCTGGGTGGCAGGGGAGATCAGTGCTCCCTGATACCGAGTGGAGACACCAGGCCACAGAAGGTCAAGCATCTGCCTTAGGCTTCTGGGTTGGTGTGGATGCTGTCTAGTAGCAAGGGGGGGAGGGGGAAGAGAAAAAACCAAACCCCTTGGCTGCTCTGTCTTAATTTAGGATATTGTTCATCTAGAATCTGCTATTCCTGCTTGTCAGCAGGCAGAGTGACAGAATATGTGAAATTAATTTCCGAGGTGGGAAATTGCTAATAATTTATTTACCGCTGGGGCGGATGTGGAGGAGGGAATACAATACAGACGTATTTGGATTTTCTTCATAAAATGTCAATGCCTAGCTCTTTCTGTTTCCTTTGAGCACATCCTATTAGTTAGGACAACATCCTGCAGTCCCTACACCTATTAGGGAGCCTGCATGCAGCAAGGAGAGGTCCTCTCACCGCTGTACAGCTCACGGGCAGATCCCTCATTCACAGCAGTGGGTGCTGCTGCCGAGCCTCGGGACTGCCACGTGTGTGCAGCGCGGGTCGTCACAGCACCCCGCAGCTCAGAAAAAGGCGGTAGTTGTGGTTGAGAGCTAAGGAGAGAGGGAGTTTGAGAGGACTGTGGGGGGGTTGTCATGATGGAGCGGATCTTTGAAGTGGCAAGAGATGCCGTGTTCAGCGTGTGCCATTGACCTCTCTGTTTGTTTGTTAACAGGATACACACCCACTGGGATTTAAACATCTCCTTCCGAGAGACCTCTTGCAGGTACCATTTTGGGGCACCCTCTTTGTATGGTAGGCTAAGAGTTTATGATATGTTACTGGCATATGGATGCTGTTAGATGTAAATGAACATTTCTAACTGTCAGTGCTGTGGGTTTTTTTTTCTTCCTCCTTTGTTCCTCTTTCTCCCCTTACCACATACCCTTTCTTTCGTTTTTATTTTGGGGAAAGTTGTCTTGGGAGGGGGATGGGGGGGGGAACAATTTCTTTTATGTTGGAAGAGAGAATTGATTAGACTTGTAAAGCCCAGTATTGGTTTTGATATGTTTACTCTGGTCCCTTTTTGGGAGAATGCAAGGTTGGGGTGGCCCAGATCTCTTTCCTGACATGACAGAGACGAGAGTCTGCATCTCATTTGCAGAAGTGATTCTTGGCACAAAAGGCTCATTGAAGGCCAGACTGACTGATGCTCCTGAATTGCTCAGGCGTTGCAATGTTGTGCTTAAAAGCACAACTTAAAGCAGTGCTACCTTAAAAGCTGGGCCTGTGTCTGCGAATGACAAGAATCACTGGATGACAGATGATTGAGATAACGTGATACCACTGAGACACCCTAGTCCTTCAAAAACGTACGCATGTAGGCATCCGACTGCAGTCTTGAAGTATGAAGTATTGGAACCCACAGGACGCTGCATTTTGCAATGTGAAGTATGAATGGGTTGGACTACAGCTGCAAAAGTGCAGCACGAGAACATTTACAAGTCAGCTTGGGAAAAAGTTGACATTCAAAAAATGACAAGTATTTTACAAGCATAAAGAAATGACATAGAAATCTGAATTGTGAGAAGAGAAGGATTGCCAAACCAGTCTGGTATATTGGTTTTGAAGTCTGGTTTCCTGCACTAACAGATACCTTAAGAAGGTGGAAATTCACAAATTGAAGAAATATAGTTACAAAAATGAGTATTCCTTGGTGATCCCTGGGTTAGTTCGTATCCTGAGCATTGTGCATTTTCTTTGTGCTGCTAGTAGTCCTAAACTTTTCTAATCCTTAAAAAATATAGCTGCAGGCATTTGCCTCTGCAGTAGGAAAAAAAAAGTGGAATTTTGAAATTTCTCTTTTATACTGAATTGCCATGTCAGAGTGAAATAGTTGAGCCTGGCAAATACTGCTTGTTTTCTAGAACAAGAAAAATTAATCTGTGCAGCTATGAAACTTCTTGGGGAATGTAAAACAGAAGGAGGTAGACAGGGTGCAGAACAGTCCAGAATCTGCTCCTCTATGTGCTTCATACATATGTGGATACTGTAGAAATCGGGATCTGGTCCATTGGATCTGCTTGCAAATAGCAGTCCACTAATAACTGTTTTGTTTTGCTAAAAGTAGTTTCTTTATTTAAACTTCTGGTTCAGTTAGAGATTTAAAAACAATAGGACAATATTACTACTACTACTACTGCTACTACTACTACTGCTACTTGTGGAAGTGCCCACCACATGCTAGACACTTCACAAACGTTTAAAGAACGATTCATACTCTGTAGAGATCAGATTGTCTGGACAAGGGAGTGCAAATAATTTTATCTGATTACTTCTGTGACAAGACTTAATGTGTGTAAGACTCTGTGCAGCAAATAATAGTGTTTACTTAAGAGAACATTGTTTAAGAGCTTTAGGGAGACATACCTCTCGGTATTGCGGCTGATGTGGGCATTTCTGTTGTATCTGCAAGCCTCAGAATGTTTTGCGAATGTAAGCGTCAGTGACAGGAGCAGAGAGTATTAGAAATTACTTCCGTCTCCATCACACGCCCTTCAAATGCAGCGCTAGCAAGTTCTGTCCCTGTTCTTTGTGCTCCCCCAAAAAACTGTGGCACAGGAGTGAAAGTGGGCAGCAGAGAAGTGAAGGACAAATAGTCGCTGCGATTTTAACCTGTTCACATGTACCCACTCCCTCCCTCCCTCAACCTGAGGACAATTTGGACTGTTCTGTTGGCAACGGTGGTGTGTGAAGGTTATAGCCTGAACTGAGCACCTGGAGAGACAGGTCCATCTATAGGTAATAGAGTTCTGGAGTATGAATTAAGTCTTGGCATCCCCATGAGGCTCAGAGGAGGCAGTGGGGAGTGAAGGGTGGGAAATCAGTACTGATTCATACTCTGTTAGGGAATGAGCGAGGGCAGAGGTATTCACTGGTATTTAAGTAAGCACAAACTTTGACCCTGAAGCATAAAACCCCATAATTCCTAAAATTTACAATGTTAATACAGAATCTTACCCTGATCGGTAAGCATCTAGGAGCCAGTCTAGAAGCCACATCTCACCCAGCACTCCCATAAAAAACAGCTGAAGTCTTTGGTGTGGCAGTCTTTAGAACAAAATCCCTGGTTTGCTGCTATAAGCTTTTGGGACTCTAAAATACAAAAGAATGGATTCCTTCCAGTAGACCCTTTCATGATAAATTTCAGCCTAGAGCAGAGTTTTATGGCTGAGTTATAAACTCCTAAAAGGCAGAGGTTTGTAATGGAAGTGCGGACACAAGCCTTAATTAATAGCCATGTGAACAACGATTCTACACAACGGCGACTAAGGGTGCAAACACCTTTGGAAATTAGAATCCCTATCTTAAAAAAAAAGATTCTGAACTTGCAGTGCATAGAATAACTTAATGGGCTGATTTTTATGTCAACAAGTACACTTTTTGGGCTTCCTCAGGCTAACTGTTTGTTTCCTTCAGTTTAGCTCTCTCCTGGCAGAAATATCAGTAATTCCTCCTGGGAACAGAAGTTTGGCTTTTGCAGATTAAACTGTTAGTCCAACTATCAAAAATTATGCCCATCCAGCTAGTTCAGAAGAAAACAACACGTGTTTTGCTATGTGGCAAAGAAAGTAATTTGTGTGTTTATGTGTCGGTACAGAAGAAGGTTCTATGTATTTAAGCGACCTAATTTGCCACACAGTTCTGTAAAACATCTGGCATATCTACAATACATCATGGGGCAGCAAAAAGGTTTAGCTGACCGTTGTTCTCAGTGACCTGCATAATTCAGCACATGGGAGTTACGCAGGTCATCCCAAACCCATGCCAGGAAATCATTACCGTGCACCACACCTGCATGAATGCACGCGGTCACTAGGCTACTTTAAATCAAGCAGGTCTGAGAACTGCCATCTTAATTTCCCTGCCTCTCTGTCATCAATTTGTCTTTGATCTTCCTTTCCAAGTCGTCAGGGGATACCTGGATTCATTTGATTTAGCCACCTTAGAATTGCTGTCTGCATTGCCCTGGATAAAAAGACGTTTAATGGGGTACAAATCATTCTCTATGCAAAGAACCAGAAGCTGAAGATACGGGAGTTGTCCTGAAAGGGGAGATTAGGATCTGTCCTTGTCTTGCCAGGTGCTTTGCTCCCTTCCCTTTTAAGCTTTGAAGTTAATACAGGTTTGAGTTTTTGTTTACAGCTAGTCTTCCTTTAAAATTGCCTTTTTAAGGTAGGATTCCCTTGAATGGACATACTGTTCCTGGAATAATTTGCTGAAATGTGTTGAAGTTGTTCAGTAAGTGGTGCACTTCTCCTTTTATTTCCAGACAAGCCTGTCAAATTTCGAAATAGTAAACACAAGGTTATAGCCTGGTCTCCGCCACAAGATGCCTACTCTCTGCTCCCATTGATTTCAACGTGAGTCGCAGTTGCTCAGCATCACAGGCAGGATTACCTTTCTGAGGCTGAGGCACCTCATGAAAATAAATTGTGGAATAAAAAAGAGTTCCAGGAAGGAAAAGGATTTTCCTTCTATTTGTTGCCTCTTGATGTCTTGAGGGAACTGCAGGGAGGCGAGTGAGAAATAGATAAGAGGCCGTGCATGTTAATACCATGCAGTGATGCAGCTCAGGGTGGAATAAACATTTTGCCCACCTGAGAATTTCAAGACACTGTCCGTGCAATTAAGCCATCCCTGTTTCCAAAGAAGTCAAGAGTCGTTTTTACTGGTGCCCTTGTTAAAGATGGCCTGACTGGTAGGAAAGAAGACGGTATGTAATTTGGTTAAAGCTGCACACAGAGACAAGGAGCGTAGCAGAGAATCGAGCTAGGCATCTTGACGTTCAGCCACATGCCTTAGCTTTTGGCTGCATGGTAAGCCAACTCTGAAAGAGTATCCGAGGCAGCCGTTCTGGCTTCAAAGTCCTGCGCTGGTGCAGGCATAGGACAGTGGCAAAGGGAAGAGACAGCAGCATGCAAGGGAGTCTCTTTGCTGCCATATAACAAAAACCCACTTGGGAGGACACTCCAAGCTTACTGGACCTGCCAGGGGAGAATTTTCTCCAGGTATATGCCACGTGAAGGCTGCATACGGAGATGGAAGGAAAACAAAGGCATCATTTGCCCAGAGCAAATAAAATGCATTTAAGAACCACAGTTTAAACAAAGATTACAGTGGTGTGTAACCAGCCTTTCTGGATGGGCATGAACCATATTAGAATGTGTTTTAGACAGACAGACAGACATTTGGCCAAGAGCCTGTGTACCCGTGTACACGTATGTTTAAATCTGACTATGACATACTTAGTGGACCTTTCCACGTTGATTTAGCCCTGGCATATAAACCCTTACTCAACTCGAACTGAGTTTAACCAGCGGTGCTTAAACTGGATTGTTACATGTACATGTTTGGTCTATGTGGTACAGCTGCACACTTTTTAGAAAACTGTATTTAAGGAGGAGTGAACCAGGCAAGTCGAGAAGGAAGAGGACATTAAATGTGTCAGGCCAAGTGGAAGAAGCAGATGAAAAATACATGGGAAGTGGGACAGGAGAAGCAAACTAAAGGGAAATTCGCTGATTTAGTTCATTCCTTTGGAAAGATACACAGGGAGAGAGAAGGAAAGCAGAAGAGGAGAATTGAAAAGTAGATGGTTCTGAACGTCAAGGCTGATCCTGACTCAGCAGAAAGTACTGCTGCGTGATACAGGTAACGTTATCAAGTGCCAGAGCATCCTGCTGCTCTGCCCTTTAAAGATTGATATAGGATGGCTTCTGGGCCGTTTATTTATTTATTTGTTTATTTTTCCTAGTAAGCTTTTGCCTTTTAATCTAGGAGACCTGAAGTAGGTACTAAAAGGTCACAAGAAGTTTTTAGCAGCTGCAAGCTAGATGTGACCCCTTAACACCCTGCAGTCTTTAGCATCTGCTGCAAAAAGAGCTGGTATTTGTCCGATAAGTTACAGCAGTAAAATCAGACAATGGCAGAGGGACAAGAGTGCCTTCAAATGGGGACCTGCCTTCAGCCTTCCATGTCAGTCACTGATTTCTGCCTCGACATCAACGAACAGCAGGGCTGAAGCAGTGGCCCCAGTTGAAAAAGCCGATAGTGAGCTGAACTAAAGAGAATGAGTCAGATTTTGCCCATCTGATTTAAGTCAGGGCAGAGAAGACTGATCAGATACCAGCTGTATGTAGACCTGCAGAGCTGTTTCCATAACTCATGGTGACTTTGGAGGACAACTGTGAAGCTGAGTCTTGACTGTATGCTATAGAAAGCTTAAAAAGTTCCCAGTGAAATACCGCAGAATGTATTAACCATGACTTCTGGATTGATATAGGCAGGACGCTTATTTAACATGGGGCTGAATTCAGCCCTTCCAGATTATTTCTGCTGTGGCTTTGGGATGTAGACTGCTTAAGGAAATGTTTTAATCCTCATGTTGGCAGAACATACAAAGAGCTCTCACCTGTGTAACTGTTAAAACTGTGAACCAGGACGTGCTTCCTGAAGGCAAAGCCAATAAATACAAGGAAGCTCTTGGCTAATGCCACTGCTGTTGGCAGTCGAGGCATGGCTGTGTAGAGACAATATGTTGGAAGGAAAAGACTTTCCAGATGGGTGAACTCAGTTTGTTCATCAAACAGTGACATACCAGTTTGATTTTAGACAATAGCTGCCCACAAGTAAATGGATGTGTTCTTTTGTTTAACCTGAAGAAGAGAAGTGAGGTAAATCCACACCAAAGCCACATCGTTGATAGACATTTACAAGAATGTTCTGTGTCAGAATGAAGAGCATTTGGGAAGGTTCAGCCAAGGAGCTAAGCCTCCAGTTCTGTGGAAAAAAATATAAGCAACCTTTGCTTTGCTTGTGTTTGATCATCCGCAAAGCATCCTTGTGAAGTTTGAAAGTGAAGATATTGAGATAAAATGGGAAGAGCTGCCACGTATGGGCCTGATGTTCCATCAGTTGCTTTTTGGGGACTTCAAGTGGCAACAGGGCAGACTTCTAGCTCTGTGCTATAGGATAGATGGTTTCCTTTTATTTGTGGATCTAAACCTCCCAAAAACCTGGTACTGGCAGGAAACAGAAGCTCGTTCTTGACACCATCTTGCTGGAAGGCACTGATGAAATTTAGTTCTAGAAGTTGTATGTATTCCTGGACTCCGCAGAGGCTGCTGGCAGGACATTCCCCAAAGCCCATGTGAGTGGGTGAATTAGGCTTGGGATTTTCAAGGAGTCGTGTAGAGCAGAGTTCCTGAGGAGCCTTTGCTTCTCCCTTTCCTGTAGGGATAAGGGCAAACAAGGCTTTATCTATGGCCTTGGTTGTGCAGATTCTGGAACGAACATACTTGTAGGGAAGAATTGGTGAACAGGGAGGAGAAAATTAGTACCTGTTGGTTTGCTGAAAAGTATTGTTTGATCTGTAAGAATTCTTTCATTAGCAATACTTTTTGCTCATATATTAATTCCCAGGAAGCTTCATATGGCTATAGGGATGGGTTAGGGAAAGGAGACCATTTATGTCCTAGCAGAAATTCAGAGAAATGGTAGAGATGAATAGGTAGCTGATAAACTAGTTTTAGCTTTTTTTTTAAAGCTAGAAGAGTACAATTGTATTTCAAATAAGGTAGATGAGAAAAGCTGTTAGATACCTACAAGAAAAGAGGGAATGTTTATTCAAGAGTAATGCTCCTCATATTTATCCCCAGTGTTGTCGTCTCTAGTGTATCTGTAAGTGGAGGGGGAGTACAACGGCCCTTTTGTAGGGCAACTGGAAGGGTTCTGGATAAACCGAGCATGTGAAGGCATCCTGAGACCTTGGTATATTGTTGAGGTACACATAAGCTTGGTTGCAGCTTTGGGGAAGCATTCTTGATATATTTCAGCTGCATACAGCGATCGAAAAGAGAATCATATCCTTCTGCTTTTAGATTGTATGTTGGATCAAAACTTGAAGGGCACATCTCTGGAATAGGAGGTTTTCTGCCCTCCCTCTTCTCACCCTACTGTGAAATTGAAAGGATTCACGTACAAGTCTGTCCTGTCCTTAATATATTGGGTATGTGAGTGATTCCTGGAGATCATCAGTTCCCCCTGTTCATTGTCTAAACCTATACCCTATCACCCATTTAAAATCGCTCATCTGAGTATTTTAATATTTCATCAGTTCAGGCGGCTTAATGAATTGAGAAAATGAGGGGAATCTGGGATATTTAATGAGACCTTATACCCATTAGGCACAGCAGCTGCGTGTCAGCGGCACGTTCTTTTTATTGGCTGAGCAAAACATTTCTATTTCTTCCTGAGGAACGTTGGAACGCAGCATCTAGACAAGTCCAAAACTTCAGGGAACGTTCTACATGTCAGCAGGACAAGCCCGTTGATTTTGGTGCAAATCAGACATGCCAAAAAATCTGTCAGGAGAAAAATCAGGACGTCCAGGCTGCCTGGTGCTGGAGGCAGAGGAATCTCTTGGCCCTTCCCTGCATGCTGCAGGAGCAGCTGCTGAGCTTAGAGGGTGAGGCTGGGGGTGACTTGGGTTCTGAGAAGTGAGAGAGTTTCAGAAGTATTTTTTAAGGGACCAGTTTGGAGATCCAGCATGGGAGACCAAGGAACTTGGGGAAATTTAAGGTAAGCAGGGATGATTAGGTTGGTGTTAATGACAAGCTGGGGAACTGAAAGAAGGGTTTATAAATTTGCATGGGAACGCACTAAGCCCCTGGGAAATGATGGAAAAGAAAATGAAGAGACTTGGAAGCTCTAGGATGAGGGAGGGATCCAGTGCGAGCTGCAGGAGTCCATGAAGCAGGGAGTACGGGAGGTTGACTCACAAGGGCTGTATAGTGA
>NW_009626068.1:4567-30097 GCF_000690535.1 Cariama cristata | reverse complement strand
GAGCAGAACGGAGACAGTTTTAGGTGTTCATGAAATGCACTTCACTCACTGCGTTTCTGCTTGCCACGGTTGCCTTCGTTATTCTCTTAGAGAAACTTTTTTTATTAGTGGCCAAGGTGAGCTGCAGCTTGTGCTCGCGGAGAGGGTGATCAATAGCATGGGCTTGATGGATGTTCAGAGGGAAAATGTAGAGACACTTGTAGTGGTTGTGGCAGATGAGCCGATGAAGATGGACCATTACGGAAAATCCTTCTGAACTCTGGTGAATTTGTGTTGGGTTGCTCCCCAACAAGTGTGTGCGTAGAAGGTAGAAGTCAAAGATGTTTTCAAGGGACTAGTCATGCGTGTACTTGGACGCACATCTGCGCTAAGAAAAAATGGCAGGTGGGAGAAAAGAATCTGTAACTAACTTTCAGGTTTCTTGCCAGCTTGGGGTACTGCATTCCATATCCTTATGAGAGGAGAATAGCACAGGATCTTCATGTTTCGTGCCTCAGAAGAGAGCCGGGGGCAGCAAGGCTGGCAGGAAGAGCAGGAGACTGCTATGAACAGCAGTGCAGGCGTCCCAGGAGGATGGTGCTTCCCAGGAGCTGCACCTTGCCAGTGACGGTCTTGCACAGTGCTTACACCATGCTTTTGTCATCCCTGTACTGTTTAGAAGTCTGGGTGAGGTGTCTCCTCTGGAGGGCCGGTGTATCCTGCTAGTGATGGGGGAGTAGTAAAGTGACTAACTCTGTTCAAGGTTTTCCGTACCTTGTTTGGATTCCAGCTCTCATTATTTCTAATACTTTGTGCCCTTCTCCTTTTCTCAGAAGTCACCGCGCTCCTTTATCCCGCTGCACAGTAAGGTTTTTGGCTCCAAGATTACAACTGTGGTGGAAATGCAGAATTCAAGATGTGTTAGGCCTGTCTGAGAGTTTTCCAAACTCAGAAGCCCTGCCTGCATTACTGGAGGCAGGAGGGGAAATCTGAGGCTAAAATGTCTAGCATGGGCATCCCCCTTGCCAAATGCTTTTGTGGCACCTCAGCAGATGGGCGCGTGTCAAAACCGACTATCGGAATAAGGTGCCAGTAATGATAGGCTGGGTTTGCACTTCATCTCGGTGTTTTCTCTCTTCCCCTTCTCCAGTCCGGCATCAATGTGGTGTAGTTCCATCTTATTTTTATTTATGGGCTTGCAGAGAGCTGAATGATAAAGCAGGATTACAATAAAAACATCTTTATACTTATTTCTACCTAATTTTGGAGTTGCCAGCTCCACTGATCATTTTTATGAACTGTCATGAGCATTAATGAAATTTTATGAGCATTTTGCTTGGGACATTGCAGGATGATTTTTTTTTTTCCCCAAGATATGTCTGCAGGGAGAATTAGGGCTGTGTTGCCCATGGTTGGGGTTGGGATTTTCGGGCCTCTCAGCTCCCTCCAGTTGGTAAAACTTATTTACCCCTCCTGCTTTCCTCTTTTCCCTTCCCTCACCTTTCCCCTTTCCTTCCCTTTTTCCTTGTGTCTGATGGGTGACATCTCATCAGAAGGTGGAGATATCCAAGGGGCAGAAGTGGGGTGCTGGTAAATTCTTGTCTGTCAAAGTCTATCAAGATTGATGTCCAGGAAGGACAGAGAGTGACGGAGAGGTTTTTGTTATCAATGATGAACTTTTAAAAGGCAACCAAAAGACTGAGCAATCAGAATATAACCAAGGCGGCCAAGGAATGGGAGGCAACTGTGCCCTGAGCTTTGCCTGCTGGAAATCATGCTTCTGCCTTCTGTCAAGAGCGCAAAATTCTCACAGGTACAGCTTACTCCTGTGGCAGTGAAGGTGGGTGAGAGTCTTTCCATTAGCTTCAGCAGGCCCCAAGCTGGATTCCTGAATAACAGGGCCAGTTTGCACTTGGTTGAGCATGTGAAAATGCTGTTGAACACATTGCTGGCTACAAACGTCAGTCACCAGGTAGATGGGCGGTCTAGGTTTTTGCAGCAAATAGAGAAGTTAGAGATGAACTCGGGAACTAAGGAGAGGGAGCCAGAAAGGGCATCGCAAGGTAGCTTGCCTCCCGGCGGTTTGCTCTATTGCAGTTCATGAAGTGGCAGGTCAGAGGAGCTGAGGCTGCGCAGCTGATGCCAGCGAGGTCCTGGAGGGTGAGAAGTGGGATGGGGAGAGGCAATAAGGCACAGAGAGGTCTGGAGGAAGGAGGCAGCCCCTCTGCTCCTCAGAGCTGCACATACATGTGCTCGCTTGCATCCAGCTTCTTTGCCTGGGGCTTATCTGCCTATCTCTGATGGAAAAGTGACACAGCCTGTCAGCGGGTCATGCTGCCTATTGTTTAACAGTGAAACAAACTCTGCTGCTCCCCCTTGCACCCCCCTGCCCCATCCACTTCTTTCTTAGTCACCTGATCAGAGCCTTCAAATCCTTGACCCAAATCCTCCTGTGCCCAGCTTTAGGTCTTATCCTGCTCTGGCTGTTCTGTCCACCGTCGACCTGAGAGGAGAGGTATTGGCTGTGCGCTGTGTGATTAGGGAGATGTTGCTGGATGCTTTTGAGCTGTGTGCAAGGTGATAAGCAGGAGTGAGGGAGGAGGGGAAGAGCCCTTGATCGGTCTGAGCTGCCAGCTTTCCCTCATCCACATCCCTTCTCCATTTCTGCTGACTCAGTGACCCTGGTTTTACTGCCTGGGAGCGTCGGAGACAGGGACCTTGCCTGTCTGCTCAAGGACCTCTGGCACTCAAAGGCCATGCCAGGGCAAACCAAGACACGCTGAGGAGAAAGTTATTTTGCAGAATTTCTTATCCCAAGACGACTCTCAGCTCTGCCGGACTGCGAGATGGTTAATCCTGCGCTGATTTGGCGCTGCGCAGGGCGTCAGAGCGGTCATCTTGTGAAATGTGCTTTTTTTTGTTGTCTGGGTAGGAAGGTTTACGTACTAGTAAGGAACAAACTGAGAGGATTCATCAGTTCTTGGGAATAAACAGATTATTTTACTCCCAGAGCACTGGATTCAGTGTGGCCGGGGTTCTGAGATGGAGGGGTCTCTGTTTGTGTCCTGGTGGGCAGAGACACAGGTCAGATGGTTTTTTCACTCTGAGCTGCCACTATTAACTGGGAGTACAGCAGGGTGATTTTCTGACAGGCTCTGTGCAGGAGGTCAGACAAGGTAGATACAGCAGTCCCTTCTGGGGCTTAAAATCAATGAATCTGTGATTAAATGGCCCACAGAGGCTGGACATTGCAGGTTAAGGGAGAAGGAGTGATATTGGTGGCATTTTATGTGGGAGCTGCGGTCAGGTATTTCTCTTGCGGCAGCACAACGGCCAGCAATCCCCAGGTCGTGTCCGTCTTTCCAGGTCCTTTTAACGAGCCCCAGATTTACCTGTGCATAGTAGGGAGACAGAAGGTAGATTGTTTTTTTTTCAAGGGCTGGGCTGGAGTGCCTATGTTTCTTTGGAAATTGGTGATTAGGTTTGGTTTGGGTTTAAAAAAATGCTAACTCAAAAATATGAGAGCCTTTGAGTGGTTACTTTACGCAGTCCTGACATTACATAGTTGTGCTGTTACATAAGGTTGTTTCTCAGAGCTATAATGATGCAACAGTATTTATAGACCAATCTGGGTTTTCCTTTTAATGGCTTCCATAAAAAGCTCATTATTCCCTTCACACAGTCACTGACTGATTTACATGCTTGTCCTGTCCCTGGGCGTATGCTCCAGTTTGGGTAGCCCTGAGCAACACACTCCCGCTGTCTGCTTGTTGCTAAATGCCTCTGACAACAGTCTGGCCGTGACACTGGCCTGATCCTTACACCAGAAACTTGTCTTTTGGGGAGATGGTGAGGAGAGGGGAGAGGAGGTCAACAGAGAAGGAAAAGCTCACTTGTGTTTCTGCAGGTTCTGACAATATTGTCATCTCCTCGGAGCTGCAAAGTCTCTTATCGTTCCTGGTGTATCGACCTGGCCAGGCAAGGGACTTGGCCTGGCTGGGATGGGTGCCGATGGTACGGAGAAGGAAGTCACTGCAGAGTAAACACAGTCTGTGAGTCTGTTCCCTGAGCCACGGGTACCACTGAAATACACTCTGGAACCGGACCTGTGTCCGGTCAGGCTGAGAATGAGGAAGGAAAAGAAACCCCATGTGTGTTCCTCAGGGTGACAGTTTGTGGAGGAGGCACGGGTGCGCACCTGTGCTGATTTCCACTTTCCCTGGCTTGATCAATGTCCTTGCATCTTTTCCCCTGCAAGCCCTGACATTCTTCCTTTTGCATATCGGAATTTTTTTTCTTTATTGTAGGGAGGGGCAGAGGGTCGGGACAGTTTTATGGCAACTGTATTGATCAGTAAAATTTAATATAATCCTTGCACTTACTGTGTGATCGTTAAGGGGATGGAGAGCCAGTGAAACATATTTAAAAAGAAATATTTTCCAGTTTTATTTCCTTCCATGCTACTTTTCTGAGTCTCTCTTCTCTTCCAAATCTGACATCAATCTCCTTCTTTGCATCCCTTCAAAGACAGTCATACATTTTTGACTGGATTTTCCCAGTTTGCCTTTGATTTGATTAAGTATTAGGAAAAGACTTACCCAGTCTGGTCCGGTGCTAGATACCTTCACCATTTCCTCAGCTAACTGTCTTGTAGTTTCTGGATCTATGCAATTTTGGGTCTACTGAGAATATCACTCCCTCTTTTTTATCTCAGATATATCTGGAACTCCTGTTGCTGAAGCACCAGGTTGCCTCTTGGTGTCTAATGCCTCCCACTCACACAGTGTCCCTGTGCATCCCCATGTGCATGGCGAACAGCAGCACAAAGTGGTTAACCGACATGCCAGCAAAGTCTGGGCAGGAAATTGGAGCAGAAAAATGACAGCTTGAGTTTCAAACTTGTGCTAAATATCCTAACCATCGGAGCAGCCTTTTTTGGGTACTGCTGAGTGGTGCTGCACTGCAGGTGAAATACCTCCTCTGCAGAGCCACCTGCACTTTTTTATGCCTGATACCAAGCACTGAAAGGTTACCCTATGTGATCTTGCAGGTCAGAGCATGGGCTGAGCAAACCCTGTCTGCCCGCAGGATTGACAATCTGTAGGAGGCACGCAGGGCTCACTCTGGCTCACCCTGTGAGGAGGATGGGGCATGGCATTTGTAGTGAGCTTACCGTTACTACTGCCTCCTTATTTTGGAGAGAGCTGCAGCAAACAGGGAGGCAGCCACCATTGCAAATGATTTAAATTTTGACCAAATTTTCTCCTTCCCCTCTCCCTCCCCGTCTTGCAATCACTCTTTGCAGTCACTTTGAGCAGCGTGTTGCGAGAATCACCAGACCCTGCGGGCGCCTGGCTGCCTGTGCTAGATGCAGAGACTCTGACACTGATTTATATTTTGGTTAATTGTCTCCATCCATTAGTCTCCTCATCCTTCTCCTTGTTAAAGATGCAGTTGCTGCTAATGTCTGTAAATGAAACACATTTAAAAGGCATTGCTCCCAGTCTGAATTCGGCTTGGGTTAACAATCGCTGGGAACTGCCACCTCCGGAGGATCTGAAGGATGGTAGGGCTCCACGCAGGTGCCCTGCAGGGCCAGGGCAAGCCCAGGCGTTTGTCAGCACCTCTCTGCGTACCCTCACCCAAGGGACCAAGAGATGGAGGTGTCTGCCCCGTTTGTCTCGTCCCTTCTGTACGTCACTGCCTGCTGAATGTGCTGGCAGGGCTGGCTCCAGAACCAGGCTGGGAAGATGTGGGGGACTGGTTTGCTGGGGTCATTTGAGATTGAGGAGAGGTGACTGGAGTGAGGGTCCAAATGCTGGTCAGCATGAGGACCAGGGGACAAGGCAGGACCTGAAGGGGTCTTGGAGCAATAGCTGCTGGCTTCAAGCACTGACAGTCAGAGGCTTACGGTCCAGGTATTGCTCAAAAAAAGATTCTTGTTCCCAGAAGTCAGTCACACAGGATTGCTGCATGTCTGGTTACCACAGCCTCCCTGAAAGGGCTTGCTCCTAATTCATTTATACGTCCCAAGGGACAGCCACGGTTAGCAAATCTGACAGTTCAGTGGCAGTCCCTGTGATAGACTTCTCCTTCCTTGAGTGCAGGTTGCAGCTCTTTAGCTAGACTAGGTGACGTTGCTCATGCAATATGTGCCAGAAATGACAGTACTGCTGGTTTCGCTGTTTCCCGCAGGTACTTCTCCGCGGACTCCACAGATGAGGCCATGGATTACTGTGGCATCTTGTCCCAAACAGACACCTTCTGTCTGGGTGACGTTTCCACCAGTTGTTGACGTGCTGTCTTCTCCCTTGAGTGCCTTTTCCTGTAAGCAATGCAGCTATCAAATGACCACTGGTGGCCCATTATACTGCCATTACAGAACGTCTCATCAGAACAACCAGCTTTGGGGGAGACAGAGGACCAGTTAGTTCCATTAGACATAGACACTGCAGCCATCAAAGCATTCGTAGAGAACATTAGCAACCGGTTTTTTTTCCTCCAGTGATAATTTTTGCAGCCATTAGTTATTAGTATGTCTCATTGCTGCTTTGCAGAGCGGGCTCCTTATATCAGACAATTGGGATGTGACAGGGAATTTTAGACTATCAGCTCTGATCTGTATCTGAGCTGCAGAGTTATCCGTGTTGTCCTGAGTATACTCCCAGAGTCCTCCACCAACGTTCATTGGGTTTGGGTGTGAGGTTTTAGGATGAGAAAGACTTCTTTTGTTGTTTCCCAGACCTAGCATGGAACTTGCGGCGTATGCCTCCTATGCTGTTTTCTTTTGTTGCCAGTGTAACAGGTCAAGTGTACAGTGATTTCAGAAATACTCTCCAAGGTCAGGTGGTGATTTTGTTAGAGAGCAGCTTTCATTTCATATTATATGCAGGTAAAGGAGCCATTTGGACTTGGCCTTTAAAGTTTTGTGGTTGCTGCTTGAAGCATGCATGGCCTGAGTTGTGGTGCACCAGTGAGCTGCTCAGTTGCCTGTGGCTTAGACAAAACCCTTATCACAGCTTTCCTGCATTCCTGGTAAGTGGATCTGTTGCTCCTGTGCCCTCTCTTCATTAGGATTTGAAAATTGCCCAAGCCATAATAATATCCAGCCACTTCTCCAACTGTTGCTTTTGGCAGCAAGACAGAGGCTAGTGGCAGAATGGGAATCCAGTTGGATGGAAAGCAGCTTGCAAAAGGCGAAGGCATTCTTTTCAGTGGATAAATGGGCAGGGAAAAGGCAGGATAGATACATGGCGTGTTTGGTGGGATTGGTTACTTCTCCGATGCTGCGTGGAGCACAATAATAAACAAGCACTTACACATCACCACTGCCAGCTTTACTCCCCGTTAAAGCATCTTCCTCGTGAGGCCAGGTTCATTACAAGGTCTGGGCCGCTTGCAGCTGTGTTCAAAGCTACAGAGTTGACCTTGAGGGAAGTCTACAGTGCTGTTAGGTAGCTGCTGCCTTTCCCTTATTTCTTAGTAGGAGGGATGTCTTTGTGAAGATGGGATCTCACTCCTTTATCAGCAGTCATCACACACTTCTTTGCCACACGAGCTCCGCATCTTTGTTTAACGTTTTACTCCTCTCCACAGCTGCTGAGTATGATGTTGCAAAACCAGGGCGATGGATTCAAATAGAGAATGAGCAACAGCACATCAGCTGTAATTGAAAGCAACAACGGGCATTTGTCTTTACTAGACGTGTTTAGATTCACTGTTCAGATATAGGACAGGGTGAATTTTAGCATTCTGGATTGAGGTTAAATGTGTATTGGATTTGAAGTTCAGACTAGAAAATCTTCTAGTGCTGCAAGTTCTTTCCTAAAACTTTGTCCACCAAAATAGCAGAAATACCTGAAGAACATGTCTTGTGATCAGAGCTTTGATCATCCTGAGCCAGATACCAGAAGAAAGGTCTTATGAGACGGTCAGTAACACTGAGTCACTTCCCAGTTTGAAAGCAAATGGGGATGTGGCCAGCCAGCCACGTGCCCTCTGGAATCCCTGACGGTGAGTACTCGGTTTCGTACCCTTCATTTTACTGCAAGAGCAAAACTTGCTGCTATGAGATGGAAGTGCCCAGACAGTCATGCCTCAGAACATGTTCCCCTGCTGCTTGGTAACATACCTGTATTACTGCGGGTCCCCAAACCATTAATTACCAAACCTCATGCAAACTGAAGGTTGCCATGGCAACCTGCAGCCCTACAGAAGGCTGTTTGTCTCCTCCTTGACCTTTCAGGAGATCTGTATCTTGCTCAAGCCCCCTTCTCTAATCCGGTTTTTAAAATATAATATTATGCTACTGGAAGGGATCAGACCTTTAATCTGATTGTGTGTGCATGTGTCAGTGCACGTATGGGGGAGCGCCTGCATTAACAGGCACCCAGCAGCGGCTCGGAGACAAGACAAAGGAAAAGCAGAGGGTGACTCTGCCCGGCTGGGGCTGCAAGTGAGCACCTGGGTGGAATTATTGGCTTCAGCGCACAAATCGGGGAATCCTCCACATGGGAAGGACCAGCCCTGTCCATTCCCCTTAATGTGGGCTCCTTCCCACCAAGGTCATGCAAGAAAGGTGCTTTTATGGAGGAGGGCTTCGGAGAGGATGCTGTGACACCCGTTTCAGTTTCCCTTCCAGTGAGCCTAGGTGCCTACCTTCAGTTGCATTAGTCGCTGTGTCAGCCAGGTTTTAAGCATTACTACACGTATGTTGGTATCCCCAAAGTGCGTGTTCTGGATCTTGACCTGAGATCCCGCAAGCTGGATATTCTTTTGCCTGTTGGATTCCCTCCAAGGGAAGAACCTTTAATCCTCCATTGGCTCTGCCTGCTGAAGCCCTGAGCCTGTGAATTTGTTGCCTGTTCTGTATACGACAGGATTATGAGCAAGTTAGGAGCTGTGTAAACCCAGAGGAACAAACAGCCTTTTCCCCAAGGGACCCGCTGTCTTTTGAAAACACCGTCCTCTGTCGTGAGCAAGTTGAACGTACAGCGAATACCCTGTAACCTGGGCTGAGGGAAGGGGTCTCATTGCTGTGCTGTGCCCCTTGTTCAGGCTGTGCTTTGCCCTGCTCAGCTCTCTGGATGGAGAGCCATCGCTCCCGGCCATGGCTGGTGCTGGACTGGGCTTCTTCTACAGGATGCGGGCACAACAGTCCGGAGTCACCAGTTAGAAGTGGAAAAATGGGGAATGGGATTGAGGAGTTGAGGACCAGTTAGTCAAAGGGAATTGAAACCCAGGGCGGAGGGCTAGCGTGGGCTGCCTGGCAGCCCTGGGACTGCCCTGCACAGCTGTGGGCACTAAACCTAGCACAGGTGCTCCCTGTTCCCCAGAGCCGCCCACCTATACTGGGTGACTGAGGGCAGCAAGTTGTGCATTCTGCAGTTTGCCTCCAGAAGAAGGTACGTGGCTGGTTGAATTTTTCAAATAGCTGATTTTGGTGGAGAAGCGTGCTAGGCTGTCTCTAGGATTTTTATGGCAAATGGATGAGGCAGGGCTGAGGTGGATGTTTGCCTGCCTTGTGTTGTAGGGCCGGTGTCAGCGATGGTGATTTGGCTGAGGTGTTCCCCTCAGGACTGGGGGTAGGGAGGGGACCTGGGCAGGACTGGAGTTGTGAAGGAGTTTGGCCGGGCTGGAGTTGTAACTCGTGTTTTGCAACTTGTGGTATACTGGACCAAGCAGATGTGCGAAAGGCTGTGGTAGTGCTACGTCTTTTGTCCTCTTGTTGGGCCAGCCCACAGGAGACAATGTGATTTCAGGGTTGGGAGTGCAGTTGCAGTGCAGCTGTCCAAGGCAGGGAGTGTGCAAAAGCAGGTAACTTCTGAAAATCGCTGGTAGGTAGGCAGAGCCCTTCTTCCCAGCTAAAGCACTGAGTAACTGGTGGAATACCCAAAGGACTGAGATGCAATTAAATGCCAAACTTTCACTACCTTTATTAAATGGCATTAGGTTGAAAGCAGTTAGTTGGACTTTGCTCTGTGGAGATTCAGGAGAGTCTCTTGTGGAAATTACGTTTTTTTACTGTCTCGTGCAGTCACAGGTGAGGTGGAGGTGGCAGAATTGTCAGCTGCAGAACCAAAGCTGCTATTTTATCCTGTTGATCCAACATGGTGGTGGAAAGTCCTCTGTGGTCTAAGCAGAGCCTCACCAAGTATATCCCTTGTTAGAGTCCACGCAATCACGGGAGTCTGATGGCAGCTGTGTGGAGCTGTGTTTGCTGGGGCCAGCTTGGCCTACAGTATTTAAAAAAAAAAAATGCTTAAAGTCTTCACCTATGCAGAAAGGTATCTCAGTTTTTTCATGAGAAGCTCTGGTTACCATTCACTCTCTTTTCTCCTACAAACCTGAGCCCCAGCTATAAGCTGCCTCCCGTTGTGCCGGGTGTAGAACAAGCCCGGAACAAAAAGGCACTCTCTGCTTCAAGTCTCCCATGTGCTAAGACAAAAGGAACAACTCCTGGGGACAGTTTGATGTGTTAAAAGCTGTCTCAGACTGTTTGCATTATCTCCAGTCTGTCTTCCCTTTCCTCTCAATGTCACCTTGGTGTTCAGTTTGCCTTCTGCAAAGGTATTCCAGCAAAGTCGTGTTTTCCTGGGATCCTGCCTCATTATGTGGGTAGACCGAGTGGAATTCAGAGCCTGTAGAGCGTACCTGTCAGCGCTGTGGTATCTGCTCATGTGTGCAGTTATGACTTGTTAACGCACCTTTGCATACCATGATTATTTTAATTGTAAGGCCATGGAAAATCTTCTAAAAAGACAAGATTGTTGGGGAAGAAAAATAGCACTTCGGGTGTGGTGATGTTTCCTTCCACATAGATCTCCTGGTTTTAGTTTTCAGTGGCTGTATCGCAGTGTTCTGCACTCTTTGCATTTTGGAGAAGCAAGTCATGTTAAGGAGTTGCTATGGTCTCTTCCAGAAAGAGAGGTAGTTGCATGTTAGGGGTGGATAAAACAATTCCTTCTCGTAGCTGTCTCAGCGTGTTTACATATCAGAGGTGCTTTGGGCTCGATTGGGATGCAAGACACTCTGCAAATGCAAAGATGTAATTATCCCATTTTTCTCTCCCTACTCCCTGCCTTTCTCCCTCTGCACTTCTGGCTCATCTCCTCCGCCCTTTCCTGAGCGTTGTGCTGATGGCAGCGTTTATCTGCATTTGTCCTCTGTCCCTGACATCCAGTTATTGATTGGCATGATTAAAAAGAACTGATAATCACTTCACATTAATCCCATAAATGACTTAAGACACCAAAATATTTGCATAATGCATCTTAAAGGTGGCAGCTAAAAGAGGATAAGACCCAAAACTGCTTGGCACAGGAGAAATGGGCTTCCCACTCACCTGTGGGCTTGCTTAAGTAATTAGCCTTCTGCTTGCATAAGGAGGAATCTGAACTGGTTTAGCGGAGGAAGATGCAATGGGTGCTCAAAGGCTTTGAGATCCAAGCATCCTATCTCATCGCTGAGATTGGGGGGAGCGCGCGGGGGGAGCAGCAGGGAACATGACAGCGGCTGCTGAAATGAGAGTCTGTTTTTGTCTGCTACATCTTGCGAAAATCTGGAGCCAGACGCCCGCTGAAAGTACCTCTGTCTAAAGACTTTCTGTCATAAACTTATCTGATTAGCAGAGAGCTAGACGACAGATTAGCCCCTGCTTCTGCGCTAGGGATGGGCGCTCTGGAGCATCTGAGCAGATCTGCTCCTGGTGCTGAGAGCCTGTAGGTGGGGAGGAGGTAAGGGGGGATGAGAGGGGGGATATTTAAGGGAAGATCATTGCTAGGTAATTCCGCAGATAATGCACCCTCCGTGTTGTCCTGCTGGTCCCAGGTGAGGACACTCTCCTCTGCACCAGTGAGTTGGTGGTCATGTGCTGTGGGTCACAGCAGCAGAGAGTGGGTGCACTGGTCGTGTGAGTAGAGGGTGGGAGGGAGCCGTGGAGGTGGGAGGGCGGGCAATATTTCTAGTATGTGTAATTTTTTTGTAAGTGTCTCTGGTTCTTCTGGCTGTCATCTTCCATTTAGAAAGAAGGGAGGAAGAAAAATAGCCACATTTAGCTTGGGGCAAGCACCTTGTGCTAGAAGGATGGGTGATTTAACATATACTGCAAATAAACAAAAGTGAGACATTCCAGCGTTTCCATTTAGTATCACGTATATGTTTTAGCTTGTTTGTCCTCTTCAGTGTTTGTATATCATTTATTCAGAAATATTTTGCAAGTGGATAGCGGTTTGCAAGGAAAAGCATTTGCCAACTGAACTGCAGTATCTGCTACAGTGAATATCTTTTTGTGTCCTCCTTCTCCACAGAAGGGAAAAAAAGACTAAACTAGCCTACTTAGCAGCAATCTGATGCAAGGATAACAGGCAAAGTAATGCGGAACTGCTGTAATGCATTCTCTTTTCCCAGAAGGAAGAGAGCATTGTTTCAGGATCTGTTAGAGTGAAGAGTTGGAAATTAGTTTTCTAAATAAATCTGTACCCTCAGCTCTGAGTAATGCTGATGTCCGGGTTCATGGTGGGTTTCTCTCTAAAAAGAAAAACTATTATTCAAGTAAATAAAGTAGTCTTGTGTTCCAACAGCGATGGAATGGAAAAGCTTACTTTTTTTAGGGATAGAAGGGTGGCAACTGATAGAAAACTATCAGTTATTTCAGTTCAAGTTTCCTATTAATTCTGGAATAGATCTGCCAATTCCTACACTTTCAGTTTTTCCATCTGAGATGTAAGTCCTGGCCCACGCAAGTTATATCTGGCAAAACTGAGATCAGGAGCTCTGGCAGCTGCAGAGTCCTTTATGGGAAATGAGAGTGCTGTTTGGGAAGTGCTTTGCACTTGGTCTCCGCTCCCCAAAACTAGAGGAGGTTACCTAGGAACCTGATGGGTAGGAGGGGGGAGAACCTTTCTTGAAATACAGCTATGTCGGGGGCAAACAAAAGAACCTTGCATGCGCACACACATACGCTCATACACACAAAAATCAATTATGTGGTGGCAAATAGGATTTCCTTAACTTGGTGCTTTTCTGCTCTGTTGCAGCCGTGATAACGACCTTTCCACTATCATCTCCAACCTGCATCAGAGCCGTCAGCTCGTTATGCCAGAGACCCAGAGCCGCTGTGAATTCAAGAGAAACAGCATCGACGTTGGCTTAGGAGCAGCAGGTAAGCAGCTGGAGCAGGTCCTGCTGGATTGGGTTTGTCGACTTGCCTTCTCTCTCTTTCACTCCATCATTCGTTCATATATATATATTTTTTTTTTTCCCAGCAGCTGTTTTTTTCTGTGTCTGTTTGTGTTACACTTTGGAGTGAGCTGTATGAAGGCTTTTAATATTCTGGCTGAAGATTAACGTGGAAAGGATTTAATGGTGATGTTAAAGTCCTTTTGAGATCTCAGCCCTGTGTTATTCTCAAATCTAGCAGTCTGTGTTAAACTACTGGCAAAGGAGCTTGCGCCAGCAAAGAAGAGAAATGTCCCCAGGGTTAGTGTCAAGTGAAGCAGAAAGGCCTTGCCGAGAGCATGGTTTGATTTGTAATTTCATTAATCGGAGGTTCCCCGTGCTGCCTCTGTGCCTGCCAACTCCTTTGTGAGCGTAATGGTTTGGTTTTGTAGTGCTACCTGGCTTTTTTGGGAAGCGTACCTGGTTTCAACTTAACATGGTGAAACCAGAAATGCTCCTCTTGGATCCTGCATGTTCCTCTCTGGATGTCAGTAAGGGAGCTATGGGTAAGGATGCTTTGGTGATGGGTACGCATCCATCAACAAGTGAGGCACTAGTAATAAACTAGAGGTCGGCTTGTTGCTTGCAGAATCTGTGATTTGCTTTGGTTTATGTGTGTTGGTCTTGGTTTGCTGTGATTTAACTTTTGGTTATAAATAAAAGTTGAGGAAAAACTGGGAGTTATGCTAGTTTTTATATTGAGTGATCCCTGTCCTTCCAAATCAGCATTGGATCTCTGTGTGTGTGTTACTGTAGGCCTTTCCTGAACAATCCGTATGTTTGTGGTTTTGTTCATGTTTTCTTGTAAGTCATTCTGTTGACTGTGTAACTTAACCCCGGATCTGAAGGGAACACCACATCTAATGCACTTTGGGAATGTCTTTGGATGATATTCAGTAACATGACAGGTACCTGGTTTGCATTTTGCGTGAGGCTTGACCCCTTTCCAGAAAGGTTCCTCCTGCCTGCAGTGAAATCTGTACTGGTGTGACTACTTTTGCAGTGAAGTGTTCAGTCCCATATATGTGGTGTGCTGAACGGGGGGATTTGTGATGCATCTGAACGCAGCCGCAGGCAGCTCCCAGTCTTTGCTTTCACAGCTGAATTTCCATATTTTCTTCTTTAACCGGTCTCCACAGCCCCTTTTCCTACACAGCTCTAAAGGTGAAACTGGCCGTTGAGATACATTTTTCTGTATGACCTCGCTTGGGTCTGTACATTTCAGCTGACCCTGTATGTTAAAATGATTTTTAATATTGTTTGCTTTACAGAGAAACTGCTGCGCTTGATCAGCGTTGCTGGTATTCTTTGAGATCGATAGCATTCCAGAAATGCAAAGGGTACTTTTCATCCCCATCAGTGTTAGGCAGTAGAAAGATGAGATGTAAAAGTCCTCATTCTCATTTGTTAGAATTTGTGTTTGAGGTTCTCTGGTTAGCTTCTTAACCGTAAGAAAGACTAAGAAGTATAACACGTAGGCGCTGCGTACGTGTTGTAGCAGTGAGGGCAGCAGTGCTTGGCTGTGACCTCAGTGAAGAAGAGGGCTCCTTCACACAGGAGGCCACCAAGCAAGTGACAGAGCTTTTCAGGACATGACAGATTTGGTGTCTCTGACAAGAGTTGGCCGGCGAAAGAGTCCATGGGGGAATGGTGGGGAGATCAGGTATCTAAAGGGAGAGGGGGCATTGTCAGATCTCCACAGGGACAGTTTAACTCTGATTTTTCCGCGCTGTCTGGAGCTGGCTCGCTCTACGTGCTTGCTTGATTAAGGGAAGACCCATTTTGCCAAAGTCTGCGCAGAACCTGCCAGCTCTGACCAGCGTGTGCCGAGCTGGTACCTGTGTCACCACCTCCAGGACATGCAAGTCAAGGGAACAGAAACAAAATGTGCTGGGATTTGTAGCTGATGCGGATTATTGGGTTTATGTCTTGGTTCTGTTTGTTTTTCCTGGCAGGGGAGAATGGTATAACTAATTGCTATGTATATAATTTTAAGAGAGTTAGTTAGCGTTGGGTTAGTCTGAAAGACTGGCTGTTGTTTAAACCGCTTAGTTACAACATTAAGGGAAAAAGAAATGTGCCCCCAGTTGTCTGCTGTTTGCGTTGTATGCCTTTGAGAACAATACTGTGCATTTGGGTTATGAGAATCTCACCCTCAAAAAGGCACTTGGAGATGGACAGTGCTGAATAAATGATGTTAACGCTGATATGTTTATAAACTTCTGCATCACTCATGACTGTAAACTGCAGCGCTCTCAAAGTAAGTTGGGATCTGCTGCTAAAATGTTTTCTGTTGCTGGTTTAGCATTTATGGTTTGAAGTTAGGCATGCAGTCGCAGCCAGTACAGGCTGAACGCTCCGGAGGCTGCTCTGCAGCTCAAACTGCAAATTCTCCGTGTGCAGGATGAGGGGTGAACGCGTACTGCTAAAACAGGATTCAGACATGTATGTGGCTTCTTGGCTATGGTTGAGGCTAAGTAGAGGATGGAGAACAGGGATAGCACAAATGGAAGATATTTCCTTATTGCAGGGCCCATGGAGTTAAGAAGAGGGTTGAAGTTGGCAGGGTTGGTTGGTTTATGATTAATTCTGTGAGGGAGTTCCTTGATTTATGGTTAAAACCAGGATTAGAGGCAGTGCTGTAGTTTTGAACAGCATGGACTGGAAAATTAGAAGTATTACCGGATCTTTAATGGGCTTTGAAAGGCAGAAAGGAACTGAAACTAATGGAAAATAACGGTGTATAGTTAGTTCTGGGGCTTTTATGAGTTCTGGGAGAAGGTGAGACTAGAGTCACGGTTCAAGCTAGAGCTGGGCTCAGGTTCAGGTTGCAAGGGTCTGAAGACACTGATGCATTGCTGGAACATATAAGGCCTTTGCTTGGAAGAGCAGCACTGATATTAATGTCTTTGGAAGGCTTACGGATAATTTTTAAGTGAAAAGAGGTCACTTTATGTCAATGGTGATGGTTATATTTGGCAACAGACTGAAGAACTTAATTTAGGACAACAAAAGCTGAAAGACTTAGAAAATAACTGGATCCTGAAAGACTGAAATAGGGTTTGGTGCTGACTAGAAAAGGATTTAATAACCCACCTAGAAAAGGATTTAATAACCCACAGTGGTGAGCACTAGCCATTTGGAACAATAACCCTAGGGGAGGTGCAGTCTTAGGGCTTGGGGTGGCTGGAACAAATAAAGTCACTGTATTTTGCATCTTGTGAGGCCCGAAGAGCTGGGAAGAGCCTGGAGTCATCAAAACAAATGGCTATGCTATCTGTTGCATCACTTAGGTGTGATTAAGACCGGTGTGGTGATTGTGACATGTTGGTAAGTTTAGCATCTACAGAAATCTGGGCTAGCAAATCTGAGAGCTACAGTGCTTTAAAAATACCTTATCATAAAAAATGGAAAGACTGTTATTGCTAGTCTACCGTGATAAAGGGGAAAAAGGGAGGTAGTTACGTTGCCAGCGAGTAAAGTTTCATCGGAAATGTTGGACGAGATGCATAATGCCTTCCACCAGTTTTCAAGTACGTTGTAGAGGTGCATGAGTCAACCAACACACAAAGGCAGATTTGCCCAAGATCCTAAAGCAAATGATGACTGAACAACAGAGCTCAGTGTCCTGCTTGGTCCTCCCTAACTTCTCTGCTAGACCTCTATGTTTTTGTTCCACTGTGACAATACAGAATAGATGTGGATTGTAGCCTGCTTCTAGAGATGCAGCATATGAGAGATCTGGGGCTGGGATGGGGATGGTGTTCCCCCTTGCTGTGTGTGTATTGAAGCAAGATGTCTAGTAAGAATACCTGACAGCTTAACTCATGTTTGAAGTGTCCCCTGATACTGGACCTTTAAAGGAAATAAAGAATACCAACAGCAAAAATCTACAAAAAAAGCAAAAATCTGCTCCAGCCTGTGCTTCTCAGGAAGACACCTGGAGACCCAGAACTGGCAGGGGTAACTGAGGCTTTTGCAACGACAGCAGAAGTAGGTGGCCGAGAGGCGTGTACTGATAAAATCTAATTGCCCTATCGATTGGCTTTGGAGCCACCGTCAGCTGTGGTAATGATTGAGATATTCTTATGTGTTTGATGTGTTAGCTGTATCTCGCTGCTCCGGGCCCACTGGGGACCTTAAGGTATTACAGAGATCTCTTAATCATGGAGCAAACTTGCGTGTGTTGGGCCTGCTCGCGGCACTACAGATTTATTACAATTACCACTTGGATTTCCTCAGGTCCCAGGGGTCCTGGGTTTCGGGAAGAGCTGCCCTGTTTGTAACTCTGAATTCTTAACTGGCTGAGGAAATCCATCTCGCTGGTTTAGGATTTTCCCCATCTGCCCCCTCTCACTCTCCTCTGCCTTCCTTCTCATCTGGGTTGACTGGTGACAGTACCATGTCCTCAAACTTTTAAGAATAGAAAACTTCTGCTTTCTCTGCCTCTCTTTGTGACTGGAGGGGAGGTGCTTGTGCTTGCAAAATAGAGAGCACAGGTTTCTATAGTCCCTTGATAAATGTCTGTTCACCGAACGATTGCGCAAATTTCAAGTGTGCAAGTGTTCGTTGTTTCCAATGCAGATTGAAAGAGCAGCAAATTCTTGTGGAGGGTCAGAGGGTGTAGCAGAAAGGAAGAACAGTTCGTCTCTGCCATCTCTGTTGCTTTTCATTGATCAAAATGATATCTAGCTCCTCTTTCGAAGTCTAGGTTATGTCTACTCTGGGCTTATATCCAGCTGCTAGGTTTAATCTCCTCCTACTTCTCTGGCCAGTGTTGGACTTTTTTTTTTATTTTTATTTTTTTTCTAATCCTGGGGCTAACTGATCCAGCTGCTGAGAGGTAAGGTTGACTCTTGGGCAGAGAGATACTCCCTTTGCGGAGCAGTGAAGTGAGCTACTTCACCTAAGTGCTGACAGTCTGCAGGACTGCAGTTGGGAGGAACAGACATAGAGCCTACCTGGAAAAATAAGCTTTGGTGATGCCCAGAGCTCCCAGGCCAGTTTACCTAGGAGATGCCAATGGTCTCTCCTCTCTTGACCCCGTGGACTTCATTTTCTGCTGCGTCCTTCTCTTCTGGAGGTGTTCTGCAGTGGAAAATGCTGGAGGATGCTTTCCTTGGTGCTAATTAAATTGCGGTCACGATGGGGATATAATATGCCAAATGGAGGAAGAAAGGAAAAGTGCGTATAGTGGGGTCTGTGCTTCCTTAGGAACATCCAGAGGCAGCCTGCATTGGTGAGATTCAGTAAGAGGCTTAACAACATCTGCAAAGGTAGAGCAAGTACGCTGAAATGCCTCGGGGGGAGCGTGCATGTGGGAGGGGAGGGCAGGCAGTGAGCCTAATGAGAATATAAAAGTCGTTTCCAAATGGATCAGATAAAGGCGAGGCAGCAGACAGGGTACAGCACTGGCACTACAGAGGGGCTTACCTTGAGAGCGGATGATGGCACAAGGCGCTTTTAATCTTAATTGAGAGAGAGAGAGACACACACACACAAGGATGAGCAGAGCCTGGGCTGCTTGACAAAGGCACAGTAGCAAAGCTGACGGTTTGCACATCAAACAGGGATTTAGAGCCCCTTTAAGCAGCTAGCGGTGTGTCTGTAAACAAGTCCAATCCCCTCTATCCAGTTTGGCTCATGCAGGCTGCCTGGGCATGCGTGGGGTGGGGGAGGACGGAGGAGGCCTTGCGGGGCTCCATGGCTCATAGAGAAAGTACGGGTGCCTTCTCCCCTGTGTGCCTGTGTGCTTTGCACGCTGCTTCAGGATTTGAACAAGCATTTTGCAGTAGAGTCCTGGTCTCAAGGCTCTAAATAATTTTTCTCCTGCAAAAATCCTGTTAATTTCTCCTCTTTCTTTCCTCAAATACCCTCTGTTCTGTAGTACCAGATTTCATGACTTTCCAGTTGCAGTAGGACTATTTGCATGGGTAGAAGTGGAGGAATCGGCCTCACTGATGCTAGAGGAAGGTGGGTAGATCTTCCCTCTCTTCCTTCTGCCACTCATGATTAGAGGGAGTTGGCTTGATGTCTGAATATTGTCTGAGAGAGGGCACTTAATGCAGACAAGGCAGAGGATCAGGTCTCGTTCCAAACACCAAGCAATTTGCTATCGTTCTGCATATAATATTTGGGACTGCGCATGGATTAAAGACCCCTTCCCCAGTGATCAGAGGCTACTTTGGCTGTGGTGTGGGAAGCAGCAGAAGGCCAGCTTTCCAATGTTGCAGAGCTCCCAGAGAGCTTGGGCTTTTCCTAGGGGTTGTTGGTCAATGTGATGGAGATAACAAACCTGGAGAGCCTTGGCCTCAGAGCAGTGCTGTCCTCAGTGACCAGTATAGTTGCATGTTAACCTGCAATGATTCCTGTGGAAATCCCACGTGATGGGAAGAAGAATGTGATGTCTGTGTCCCTTGAGGAGTCCCGCTTTAGGAGTCCTGCTCCATTGGAGGCCATGTGTACTCCTGCTTTTCCAGGACTGCCAAAGCAGCGTTCATCTACATATCTCAAAAACATTAGAATAGAGAGATCTCTCTTCTCTCTGAGAGGTAATTTGTTCTTCTGTGTTAATGCTCCTGTCTCATCTTTCCACTTGATGCTCTGTTGACTAAGCAAGGGAAAAAGAGAAATTTCAGGAGTGAACTGTAAACAGATTCACATTTAAGAACTGGTCTTGGAATTTTTATTGACAAGGCAGTGCTTGGAGCTTACACACGTGGATCCGTAGCTGATCAAAGGAGTTATCTGACTTTCTTTGGGCCTATCCCCGAGCTCTGTGTGCCCGCCATGGAGGGCTTCCCAATGACTTCATTTGGCTTTGCACTGAGACCTAGAGCTTTCATCTGCTAAGGAGGAGTTAATATTGGGGGTGAAAAAGAATTGGGATCAGGGATGTTATAGCTAATGGTTAGAGACAGAATCACAGTGAACGGCTGTTTTCTGAGCGTGTGATAATGAGCTAGGATGCAGACATGTTTTCATTTAACAAAGCCAAGCAGCAACAAAAAAAGCAGAAGCTTTTATTGAACTGCTGCCTTAAATTGAGCAGAAAATCAGCACCAAATGGGCATCTAGGAGTTGTAAACCCAGCCACCTTTGTTTATGTGTTCCACCATGGACGACAGTTGTTTACCTAGGCAACATGAGAGTCTAGGCTCTGTCAGTGCCATTCATCCTCTTGGCTTGGATCTGGAGGGCTGGCCTTTCTTTGTGCTCTATTTAAGTTCATTTTTATTTCTTCTGAAGCCTTGCAGGAGTGGGAGGTAACCAGCATCCTTTTGTAATACAAACAGAGGTCTTGGGAGGTGAAGGAAAAAGGGAAAGCCCAACGTGGAAGCATTTCCTCTTGCTGTGCCCTGCAACTGCACTTGCAGCATAGGTTAGTGCATGGGCTTTTGCTGGCGTTGAGCGTTAAGGTTTTATTCTTGGCTTTGTCACTGCAGGAGGAAAAGGAGCCGAGGCACTTTAGTGCCCTGTTCTTGGAGTTCAGTAAACCTTGCATTTGGCAGGGCTTTGAAGCCTGCTCCTGGCAGGAGAGTTCTTGTAGGATGGCTCTGCAAACATCTTTGGGAAGGTCAGTGATGTGTTTCAAGGTGTGTGTATCTCCCTCACTTGTAGGAAAGGAGTGCCACAGCTGGGCAGGACTCACCATGGCAGCTGAAGTAGCTTGGCCTCCTCTGTGCCTGGTGTGAACAGGGCAGGCTGGCCATAGTGGGGACAATGAGTCCATCACTCTCTGGCAGTTGGATCAGCCACCAAACTCATGGCCAGTACCTGTTGTGGCTTTGAAACTGAAATAAACACTGACTCTTTCTTCCTTTCCTTGCAGCTCGAGGAAAAGCAAGATTATCCTGCTTCCAGAAATAACCTCTTCCCCGCCCCTTGCTTCCACCTCCTTTCCCAGGTGCCTTACAGGCAGCTAGTAAAGAGCTGAAAACAAATCACTGGTGCGGTGACATCTCACTGATGTTATATATAGAAATCCAGTACAGATTGTAATGTGGCGCCTGACTTGTCCACTCTTGCTTGCTGCTGGGTGGAAGCGCAGGGAGGGGAGGCAGTGAGTCCCTGCTCCTGACCCTGCCGCAAGTCAACCTGATACTTCAGAGCCGAGATTTTGACACTGTTCCTGCTCCAGTGCATGTGTGTATCTCTGTATCATCAGGTTTGGAGGCTGTGGATTTAGTCCTGCAAAGCCCTTCTGCTCTTGCTACACAGCAAGGGTAACTCTGTCGCCCTGCAAACTCCCCATAGCTGTGTGTCTGGAAAGCTTGCGCTGTGATTAGATGCTCGGGTAGCAGGCATTGAGCTGCTGCTCTGCTCCTTGTTTCTTTCGGGGTGTTCTGTGGCTCACGGCTTCGTGAGGTCTCCAGTGAAAGAGAGGGAGAAGTCCTGCTTTTTTTTTTCAAGGCTGTGTGTGGGGGAGAGATGTGTTGGAGGAGACACATGAAAATGTTGACCCAGCCTTTTGGATTGATAGACTTGAGAGAAGTCCACCAGGAAAGTGGACCTGCCCGCCATGAGCATGGTGCGTTTAGAGCCCCAGGGCAGGCAAACCTGCCAGGATAGTGTGTGACCACCACTGCCTCTTCTCGAAGCCCTGCCAGCTCAGTCCCTGCCTTACAGCACTGCTGAAACACGTGTACCCTTTGGCAAAACTGGCCTGCCCTGGGCCCATCTAGGGTAAATGGGAAAGACGGCAGTAACTGTTACTGTAATTTGTGGAAGATCACGTATCAGTTTGATTTTTTTCCTCCTGCTGTCCCTGCATAGACAGGTGAGCCCAGGTTTCCCTGCAGGGGCACAGTAAAGACCCTCAGCATCTTTCCCTCTGCTAAGTGTGTCTGATGGCTTTCTGTGGTTGTTAGCCTCTTGAGTGCAAACCAAGGAGAAGGGTGGGGATTCTCAAGGGTTAAGTTGCATATGTATCACTGTGGGGAACAGACTTATAAATCAAACCGGAATCTGTTCTGATGATGCCCTCTCCCCAGATGCAAGCTTGTGGTTTCAGACCTGGTTAGGGGAGTCAGCAGTGCTGCATGCTTTACATCAGCCATGAGGAGACTTGGGAGGAGCTGTCCTAGGATGGAGGGCTGGGGGTTGAAAGATAATTTCTTAACGATTTGCTGTGAGCAGGAAGAAGGTCAACTGCCCATTCCATTAATTTTTCAGCTCTGCACAGTCTTTTTGTTCCCAGTTCCTTTTCTTCCCTTTGCTCTTCTCCTCTTTCCTGCTCTTTTCCCTCCTCCTTGCATTTCTTTGATTCTCAACCCCTTTCCCCCTCACTTCCTTTTCCATTCTTAATCCCCACCTCACATATGTACCCTTCTTCCTTTCCATTTCTCTTCCTCTCGTCAGTTCCCTTGTCTTCCTCCCTGTTCTCCCTTCCCCACCCTCCCTCCATCTCCAGGCTCCTCGGGAAGAAGACAATTTGAAGGCTTTCCGCTCCGCTCTCAGCTGAGAGGCTCCTTCCCTCAAGCCAATCAATGGGAGCCTTTCAGCCCCGGTGGGGCTTGGCAAACATTAGATCAATAAGTTATTAGCACCATTCTGTCAGCTGTAATGTGGAGATTGATCGGGGCCGGGGCTCCTGCATGCTGCCTGGCACTTCCCCAGCCTGATAAAGATGACAGATTAAGGGAATAAGAAAAAGGAATTAAGGAGTCTGGCTGTCAAAGCTGTCACGGACTGGAGGAGCGCTGTTTTTTTCAGGGGCTGAATGAGTGCAATTGGACATTTAAATGGTGCTAAGGGTATGTCCAGGTTTTGGCTGCGATAGAGTTAATTTTCTTCCCAGTAGCTGGTACAGTGCTATGTTTTTGGATTTAGTATGAGAATAATGTTGATAACACACTGAAGGTTTAGTTGTTGATAAACAGGGCTTACGCTAAGTCAAGGACTTTTTGGTTTCCCATGCTCTGCCAGCGAGGAGGGGCACAAGGAGCTGGGAGGGAGCACGGCCAGGACAGCTGACCCCAACCAGCCAGAGGGCTATTCCATACCATAGAATGGCACGGCCAGTATAGAAACTGGGGGGAGTTGGTCCGGAGGGGCTGATCGCTGCTCAGGGATGGGCCGGGCATCGGTCAGCGGGTGGTGACCAACTGTATTGTGCATCACTTGTCTTTCTTGGAGTTTATTTCTCTCTCTCTTTCTGTTGTCTTCCTTTTCATTACAATTATATTATTATATTGTATTTTATTTCAGTTATTGAACTGTTCTTATTTCAACCCACGGGTTTTACCTTTTTTCCAATTCTCCTCCCCATCCCACCAAGGGCAGGGGGAGTAAGCAAGCGAGCGGCTGTGTGGTACTTAGTTGCCGGCTGGGGTTAAATCACGACAGGGTACAGCACCACCAGCAGCTCTGTTGGAAATTGCTATCTTCGGCATTCGCTTTTCTAAAGAAATGCTGGGAGGCTTGTAGAAGCAGCAGCTAGAGGAGGTGGAGTAGCGGTCTTGCGTGTTGGAGGGAATACCAGGTGGCCGGCACAGACCACAGGCAGAAGATTCAGCACTTAGGAGCCCACAGGGAAATGGGAGTGCTGTCCCCGCCACATTGCCGTACCCACCTTTTGGCATGGTTGGGTGTTGTGTGGCATTCTCCAGGACTGAGGGAGAGATCTGTGTCAGGGGAATGATGCCAGTTTTCATAGCTTTTTATCACAGATACATACATTGAGGCCGAACAACCTTTGCTGGAGAGGTTTGTGGTCCCTCAAGGAGAATCTGATCCTTAATGGAACCATGCTTAAGTCTTCTGATGTAACAAGCTTCCCCCTTCTCCTGTCTTACCCACTAGACCATGCTCCTTTCTAGAGCTAGAGAGGGAGTCTCCAAAAGGCCTGCACTTCCAGCCCAGCCTCATTCTTTAAATCTTTTCTGGAAGAGAGTGGGGATTCACAAGTTTGCAATTGCTAAAAAGCCTCTCTGCAGCACATAAAATTAATTCAGATCTCTCTCTTAAGTGCAGTATATCCTCTTCATGAGTGTTTTTCATACTATGAATATTTACCACCTTCCTATGGCTTGGTGCATGCTGTAAAAATGAATTCTGTAAGAATCTGGGAGACAAGCGGATGTTGGTGCACCTTCTGTAATAAACAGCCTCATTACAGACAGACAGGAGGATGGCTCCAGCATGATCTGTGCCTCCCTCTGTTTTCGCTCCTTGGGAGCTGAAATATTGGACAGTCCTTTGAGATGCGTAGCTCCAGCTGGGCACATCGAGTGAGCACAAGGAGGTGGGAAGTAGCGGGATCCTGTTTGCATGGTAGGAGGAAAGGCAGATGGCCTAGCGGTTAGAGCTGAGAAAGGGGTGCAGGCTGCTCCTCATGCCTAGGAGAGGAAGGTTGATATGTTATACATTGGGAATCCTTCAACTCAACTACTGTCTCATTGCGTGCTCCCACAGCTTTCACGTATGCTGCGGTTAACTCGCGTTTAGGAAGAGGTCAGTGACGCTAGGCCTACCATTGGGGCGCTGCTTTCTAGGTAATGCGTTGAGATCAGTGAATGAAGGTCACTGACTCTTGTCTGTTGGAGTCCTCTGCTATTGACAGGAGTGACTGCACAACCGGTCTGCCAAAGTTACGTTCTGTCAAAGTCGGCAAGAACAAGAAAAACCTTTGATTACTCGGTACTGCATCCTCCTTGCTTTGTAGTAAGAGGCCATTGGTGTCTCCCATTCCTCCCTCCCTTTTGTTGCCTGTTTTTCTTCCTGTTTCCAAGAGCCTCTTGTCACAGGGAACTTGAAGCGTGATGCTTAGGGACCATTTGCAGATACCTTGGTCTAGGCTAGGGAGAGTCCTGAGCCAGGAGTGCCCAGCTTGCTCTGCTGTTTGTACTATTTGTACTATTCAGACTGGTACAGCAGCTGGCAAAAGGATGCTTCCTGCCCTGGAGAGCTTGCAATCTAAATCTAAATGACAGCTAACAAATAGGTATAGATGTGGAGACATAAAGGAACGAGATAACCCAGTGCAATAGCTGAGGTTTGAAGCCTGCTGCCTGCCATGTCCCTAAAGCCATTAAGCTGACCTCCTGAGAGGAGGATGCTACCTTTATTTAGCAGCTGGTTCGACATCCCCTTTGTGGAGATCCAGTGGTATTTCCCCCTTCCTTGCTAGAACTAACCCTGCCCCATGAGCTGGCATGCCCTTGTATTGTTCCAGGATCCCAAGTCCCAGAAGCCCACTGCTTCCCTTCCCCCAGCTTCCCCAATAATATTTTTTTTTTTTTCCTTTTTCCATTCTCGTTGCCCTCAGTTAAATTATGGCCTGTTATTCCCATGACCTTGTGCTTCACTCTTCCTTTGTTCCATTGATTCCTG
>NW_009626068.1:0-4536 GCF_000690535.1 Cariama cristata | reverse complement strand
TGGCAAGGGATGGGGCCGATGTGCAGCCAGATTCCACGCTGCTGTGTGCAGCCTACTGCGTGGCCCCTCGTACGCCAGCCTTTGTTGAGAGCAGCTCGGGGCCTGCTGAGACTCGGCAAGCTGGTGCAGCTTCTTACAAAGGCGGAAGGCCATCGCTGGGGAAGTAAGTCTCCAGGGTCCCTGCAAACCTGTCACATTCAGCACAGGAACAGACTGAGCAGCAGGGCTGGGGCACCAGAGTTGTTTGAGCCGAGCAGCTCCTTTGGTGGTAGCCTGTTTGTGCCAAAGGAAAGGGGAGAGCTGAATAAAACTGAGATGCTGCCAAGACATTTCAGGCTGGTCAGTGGGAATTGTCATCTCCAGGGTTTAAGTTTGATGGGGAAGTTAAGAGCAAGGGAGGATGTTTTCCTCCTCTTAAAATAATGTGAAAGGAGGTGAAAAAAAGGACTGCCTTCTCATTAGATGTTGGCTATCTGAGCCTGGGTGATTTCCCATGTAAGCTGGCTTGGTTCTCTGTTTACTTGGGACTTCTGTGTCCAAGAAGCTTTCAGAGCTAAACCAATGATATGGATAGGGAGCGTGAGATAGGTCTTGATCTCTTCGCGTTGTGCGGTAGCGTTACACAGTGCAGAAAAACCTGGTGCGGTCCCTCAGCCGTAATTGGGAGTCTCTCTATAGTCCACCTATTTAACAACATTGGGAGGGCAAAAATTTTGTGACCACCTCATATTTGGTCATGTTCTTTCTCCAGGTGGAACCTGGACTGTGCTCAGTCGCTGGGACGTGGGCTCAGTTCTCACCCTGCCATTGATGCAACGTGTGTCCTTCGTCCATGTTCTCTGCTGTGGATTCCCTTGTAAAGAGTGGAGATAAAGTCCCTCTGTCTTTGGGGAAACCTAGAGATAGGTTTTCTAATCTTCCCAGTTGACTTAGGCTCCCAAGTCCTCTCTTCAAAGCTGATAATGAGGCTTGGGATTCTTAGAAGTGTTGGTGAACACGACTGTTAAGTCACCCGGCTCTGCTGCGTGCTGGGGGGCTGAGGATTAGAGACAGTGCAGGAGTACAAAGCGCTGTTACTTCCAGGTGACATTTCCACCCACCCATGGCCTCTAATCAATGTGTCTCAAGTCCAGAGAGGGCTGTGGTTAGATAAAACCCACATTGCCCTGGCTTCTACACTAGCTCCTTTTACGGTGCCATACGCACATGCTTTTTCTTGATGGTTGGCAAAGCCATTGGGTGCAATTCTGTATGGGGACAGGAGTGCTGACCTACTTTCCTGGCCTGTCTCTATTCATGTTTCACTGTAGAAGTGCAGCAGGTGAGTGCTAGGCTTTCTCTTCCCACAAAAAAAGGGAGGAAAAAAAATCCCCTTTGATTTCTAGATCTTTGGGGAAAATATTTGACTTTGTTTCCAAAACCCTCTCTGGATGACTTTCTGTACTGCCTTGGCAGGCTAGCAGGAGCCTTGAATGCGATGCAGGATGTGGGGACCTGCATGGGAGACCTGGGGGAAGTTTGTGTGGTCAGGGCTGTGTTGCATCGGTGGCAGTAAGTCATTAGTATGCCTGGGGCTGCTTCTAGCACTCCTTACTCGTGTTATTGCCTGGCCTAGCTTCATAACATTACAGTTCTACTGATAATGTCTTTCATTTTCAGCTTTAATATTAAAAACTACCCTGATTTGGCTTCCTTTCAACTGAAACGCTCTGTAGAAGTCAGGAGAGAGGAGACAAATGCAGGGATTTGGGGAACAACAACAACAACAAAAGACAAAGCCCCCCCCCTTAAAAAAGCCAACCATCCCTCCCCATCCTCTGTCGAAGGTGGAGCGTTGCCTTTTGCAGGTGCATGGGCTGAGCAAACAGCTATCCTTTGGCTTTCTGGTCAATGAGTAGCAATGTACTCTAAATGCACAACCTGTCTTTGTGAGGGTGGTAAGACGTAGAAGCTACACTGCCAACTCATTTGCAAAACATACTCGGTTTTGCTGCTGCTGCAAAGTCAGGGGGAGATGGGCTGTGGATGCTCCCATCCCAGTGCCTTCAACCACTGTCCTGGTTCTTCGTGTGTGAGTGCAAAGAATGGTTGGGTGACTGGCATGTGGACGTAAAGGGATGAATTTAGAGTATAGGGTCCGGTAAAAGGGCACGTGCTTAGCTGGTGTAAGTGGTATGCCAATGCTGTGCATATGGTTTAAGCTGTAAAGAGGAAAGGATTGGTGCTGTGTTACAAATACATTGCCATTCAGATTGTACCCCCAGAATCTGTGAAATTACTAAGTAACTAATGAAAATGTGACCTGCCTCTTCCCTGCTTCACAGCTAAAAAAGCTGACACTGGGCTGGAACAGAAAAGATTGCTATTCAGTCTTGCGCTCTCCTACTGACTTGGTAAATTTGGGGCGGATTGTTAGATCTTTGTGCTTCCATACTGACTACTGATGATAATTATTCCCTTTTGCTTGCTTACTGTGTATCTTGTTGATTTAGTCCCCACACTTCTGGGGACAGAGGCAGTCCCTGACACATCCCAGGACTTTGATTTAAATGAAGAAGACCCGGGCGTTGTTGTTATATGGAGGGGGGGGGGGGGGGAAAAAGGGAAGATTTTCATTCTGTGATCTGACTGACTGCCATAAAATCTGCTGGGGGGCAACCCAAATGCGAACTCAGTGTGTGGGATTCGGTGCTTTGGTACAACGTGAACCTGAGACGCTGGAAGAAAAACGCTGCAGATCATCTTAGAGATTAATACCCTAATGTGGGATCTCTCTGGAGGGCCAAGTTCAAATCTCGACTGCAAGCCATCTGGGACCTTTCCGTGTGGCATGCCGGCGATGGCAGGCTGTCACACCTGACTGTTCACGCAGCTGCCAGCTCATTTGGGTCTGTGCCGAGCAGTGGGCGTTTGGGAGCCTGGTGGGGCACGGGTCTGATGGAGCTGGTGCCGCTTCAGAGTTCCTGCGCAATCTTGGTCTTCCCCTGCGCAAGTGCAGCCGGTTGGGAGTGAGATGGGACTTGCAACCTGTCCTGCTGACGTGCCTGGGAATAGCAGGGCATGGTGCTAGTCGGAGCGAATGTCTGCTGGCAGATGGGCGCACGGGGGTGGGAGCGGAATAGCGAGAGAGGAGGAGTGATAGGAGGGTAATGAGGTGCCTTGGCAGAGTTGTGAAATCAAGGCATCTTCACTGCTCATATTCTAACTGCTGTCACATGTAACTGGTGCTTCTGTCACCAGTGCTTCCACGGAGTCTCTTCTGCCTGAAGTACATAAGAACAAACCCTGTTGGGTTTTGCTGCCTCCTGCCCGGGCTGGGAGGGGCGAGCAGAGCAACGGGACTTCTGTTGTTTCAAAGCCACAAATCCCAAATGAGAACACTTCTGAGGAGGATATATGATCTTGGCCTCCAGCGCTGAGGGTTTGCAGCGTCAGACTAACATTGCCAAGAAAATCAACATGAAGAGTGAGGCGTTCCGTGGGGAGGGAGCTTGTGACTCTGTTTGTGCTGTGTGGCCAGGTACTTCCTAGCTTTGACGCTGGCTTGGCAAGCTGATACTGTCTGTGGCTTTGGAGATGTTATTAAAAGGGTAAACTGAGGCAGGAGGATTGATAAAATTAAAATTGTATTGAAAGGCTGACTCAGCACCTGGGGTGTGAAGTGCCGAGAAAACTTAAGTGCTGTCACTGGCTGACTCTCTCCTTCCCCATCTGCTTTCCCCTCGCCACTGTTTTGTTGCATTTACTTTGCTTTTGGTTACGGATGGTTGCAAGCCTCTGCAGTTGTCTCTGAGCGCCAGTTTTGTTAACAGGCTGGGTGATAGGGTCATGGCCAGATAAGATCGGAGGCAGCTTGTGCTCTTTAAAACCTTGAAATGCCACTTGCAACTTTGCAGAGTTCCCGAATCGCTCTTTGGATGAAGGCATTGCCTGGCAGGCTCTGCCCTCGGCGCGTTAACTGTCTGCTCTCGGCATTGCTCAGCCTGTGGCAGCCGCGGATCTGTGCTCTGGATCTCTTGATAAGTGCAATGCCAAGGCAGGAACCTGGGCTAGCTTAGCTGAATTCAAAGTAACGTGGAGTGATTCTGAGTACGAGGGACAGTTGCTTGGCTTAAAATAACCCCTGGAACAGAAATAATTTTGTTGTTCTTATAAATAGCACCAAGGGGGTTTGTAACCTTTCTTAACCAACACACTTTGGGCAAATTGCTGAAGCTTTGCACGCTTGTTGACTCACAGGCAGATGCGACGTATACTGAAATGTGGTGCTTGTTTGTGAGATTTTTATTTTTTTCTTTTAAGATGCTGCATCTTTAACAAGCTCTTGATAGATGAGAATTTGATGCTCGCGGTGACAAACAGTCTCTTCCTTCCTGCCCATATGCAACATCATGCTTTCAGTTTCCCCAGCATTATTATGGGAGGATATTGATTTTAAATCTGTTCAGGGATGCTGTAATTGTATATTAGATATTTTGTGTTGGTTTGGAGGGCTGCAGTAATGCAAGAGGCTTGAGTGTTTCCGTACAATCTAGA
>NW_009626067.1:0-50575 GCF_000690535.1 Cariama cristata | reverse complement strand
CTGGGGAGCACCACTAGACACAGGCCTCCTACGAGACTCTGCACCACTGAGCATGACCCTCTGAGCTCTGCCATTCAGCCAGTTCTCAACCTGCCTCACTGTCCACTCATCTAACCCATACTTCCTGAGCTTACCTATGAGGATGTGATAGGAGACAGTGTCAAAAGCCTTGCTGAAGTCAAGGTAGACAACATCCACTGCTCTCCCCTCATCTACCCAGCCAGTCATGCCAGAGTAGAAGCCTACCACATTGGTCAAGCATGACTTCCCCTTGTTGAATCCATGTTGACTATTCCTGATAACCTTCTTTTCCTCCACCTGCTTAGAGATGACATCCAGAATGAGCGGCTCCATCCCTTTTCCAGGGATGGAGGTGAGGCTGACTGGCCTATAGTTTCTTGGGTTCTCCTGCTTGCCCTTTTTGAAGACTGGAGTGACATTGGCTTTCTTCCAGTCCTCAGGCACCTCTCCTGTTCTCCATGACCTTCCAGAGATGATGGAGAGTGGCTCAGCAATAACATCTGCCAGTTCCTTCACCACTTGTGGGTGCATCCTGTCGGGGTCCCTGGATTTGTGGGTGTCCAGTTTGCTTAAATGATCTTTAACCTGATCCTCCTCGACCAAGGGAAAGTCTCCCTTTCTCCGGGCTTCTTCTCATATTTCCAGGGTCTGGAATTCCTGAGGGCCTGCCTTAGCCATAGAGACTGAAGCAAAGAAGGCATTCAGTAACTCCGCGTTCTGTCTACCCACTGTCACCAGGATACTCACCTCGTTCAACAGTGAGCCCACATTTTCCCTAGCCTTCCTTTTGCTGCTGATGTATTTGTAAAAGCCCTACTTGTTGTCTTTGACATCCCTTGCCAGATTTAATTCCAAGTGGACTTTAGCCTTCCTTGTCACATCCCTATATACACTGACAACGTTCCTATATTCCTCCCAAGTGGCTTGTCCATTTTTCCACATTCCATAAACTTCCTCCTTCTGTTTGAGTTTTGCCAGAAGCTCCTTGCTCATCCATGCAGGTCTCCTGCCCCCTTTGCTGGATTTCTTGCTCATAGGGCTGCACTGATCTTTAGCTTGGAGGAAATGGTGCTTGAATATTAACCAGCTCTCTTGGACCCCCCTACCTTCCGGACCTCTAACCCATGGGATCCCTCCAAGTAGGTCCCTGAAGAGACCAAGACAAAGACAGAGGAGATGCAATTCAAGGAACACATTGATAATTTGTGCACAGTAACATCTTGTACCTGGAATTTGCTGTGTACATGTATAGCACTAAATTCATCTAGTATTAATACGTGTCTAGTATCTCCTACAGAGGGTTCAGCATTATCATCATTAAAATAAAAGCTAAAAAAAAAGCAATATTCTCTAAGAAAATATTATAAAATGAACATTCTATACGACTATACATTCATAAATTGGGATAATAATAAATGGTTTGGATTATTTTTATCGAATTTGAAATGTTTATATGTGCTGTTTAAGGCTACTCAAGTCCATGCTTAACAGTGTTTCATCTACTTTGCAATTTCCCATATTCATTATTTTCACTTTATGCTGTTGTCACTTAACTGACTTTGGGGTTGGCAGCTGTGCCAATCCGACATCTCTGATAGCCCTTCTATCTTGAAATTACTCCTGAGGTCTTCAAGATACAGAAGTCTCAAATTAGGCATGCAATTACCATGGCTGTGGTGAGCACAACTAGCTTGCTTTGAGCAACTTACCCATTTTTTCCCTATATTTGCAATTCTAATTCTAAAGCCACTTTACTATTTTTATGAAATTAGGGGGTTAACAGTGCTCTTAACCAATACTGTATTCTTTTCTTCACACAGTGCTATTCTTTTTCAGCTAGACATAGCCTTGTGAACTGGAGTTCACTGCATATGAAGTAGAAGATCTTAAGTATACTAGTCACATTTCATATTTAAAGAACATCCTCCTTAGTCTTTGGAGGAAAAGCAAAATTATACATCAGAGAAAAGAAAGGTTTTATTTTTATAAATCCACTAAATTTTCATGTGTACCTCCAAGTTTGTCATTGTTTACCATACACTGGAAAGTCTAAGAACTCTGTTATACTCAACTACAATGTGTTTGTTTCTAATGACAGAGATTTAAGGCTGTTCTACCTGCTCTCATCCAAGACATCCTGATGGGTTGAAACAGCCCATGACGCATGGACCCAAGGAAATGTCAGCAGGTGTGGTGGGTTGACCCCAGCCAGCAGCCAAACACCCACACAGCCGCTCGCTCACTCCAACCCCCAGCAGGACGGGGGAGAGAATAGGAAGAGCAAAAGTGAGAAAAGTTGTGGGTTGAGACAAAGACAGTTTAATAAATGAAAGAAAGAGAAAAATCAATTGATGCAAAGGCAATTACTCAGCACCTCCCACAATCAGACCAATGCCCAGCTGGTGTCTGAACAACGTCCTCCTTGGAAGACAAAATGCATCTCCTTCTTCCTCTACCTCAGTTTTTATTGCTCAGCATGAAGTTATATAGTATGGAATATCCCTTTGCCTAATTTGGGTCAGCTGTCCCAGCTCTGTCTCCTCCCAACTTCTTGCCCAACCCCATCCAACTCACTGAGGGAAGCAGAGTGCTGCACTGTTCAGCAATACCCAAAACATCGGTGTGTTACAAACATTGTTTTAGCCAAAAAGGCTGTTATGTAGAAAGTTAACTCTATCCCAACCAGACTCAGTACAGCTGGGAGTAAAATTTAGCTTTTTTTTAAACATCTCTCACATAAAAAGGCCCACTTCAACATTAAGCTCCAGGCTATATTCCAACCTTAAATATTCCTTGGCTGCCACAATGAATGCTAGAATGGGGCAAGAAGTTGTCAGCGATGAGCAATGCAGTGAGAGAAAAACAGATATTTTTGTGGGATGAGAGCACTCAGAAAAGACTTGTTGAAATTGTTTGGTTTGTAGTAGTAGCTGTAACAATGTGGGAGGTAATCATTTTCCAATTTAAATGATATTTTGTACTTAATGAGACATTCATTCATGGGATTTAATGAATTTCAAGAGCTGCTTTTTTTAGGACAAGCCTTTATTTAACAAACATAAAGCTAAACAAGTTGTTTATTTTTAAATATTGATGTTGTCACTATTACCACAAAACACTGAGTAAGGATTCACACATAGAAAGTGATATCTGAATGTGTCAGTTTAATATCAAAACAACTACCATAACAAGTATCTCAGTTTGACAGGTTAAAGAGAAAGATGTAAAACAAATGGTCTCATGGTCTGGATATAGGCCTTGGAGCAAGGAACTACATCTCAGTTCTAATCACAGACTCCTTCAATTATCTCCAGGAGATCACAACTTCCCTCTTTGTTTCCCCACAACTAACAGAGTATAACACTGCATACTACTCTAGACGGATGTGCACACATTTTTTTAATAATGCTGATCCTGAGGATAGCTCTGTCTGGGCCTACTGCTTGCCAAACAACAAATGTAGCAGCAGCAGGTTATCTAGGAGCCAAGCAAAAACTATTTTAAAGAGCTTTTTGAACAGTAGTAAAGGAAACTCATTAAGATACATTACCTTGCCAACTTCCTTAGAAGATGCAGACTTCGAAGTCAAAGTCAAGACAAAATATTAAATCAAATACTCTGAACCTGAAGTTACTAGAATAATTGAACTGGTTTTAAAATTCAAGGGTAAAAAAGCATGAGTATTCCTACAGAATGAACCTTCTCCTGTAAACTCCATCCTTCTGTTTTCCCTCCCTCACCATATAATAGCCAATCTTACCTCATTCTTCAAAGCCTAAATGTAATTATTATTTACATGCATAGGGGTCCTCGAATCAGTCTGAAAACAGAGAATCTTATTCCAGCCCTCTCTTACCCCACCACTCACTGCTCTCCTACGGCTTCTCTTTGAATCTTGAACCCCCCACACCAGATACGGCAAAGCAGAGAAAAGCCATGCACTACTTTTGGAAAGTGTAACTGGCTTGAAGACAATTGAGGTGGGTCTACTCCTGCTATATAAGGCAAGGAAGGTTGTGCCCTTAGCATATTGTGCAATGAGGAAAACAATACTCAGTTTCTCAGTCCACATGTTGAAAGCATTTCCATGAATAATATGAGTTAGACAGGAAAAACCACTGAGATAAATACCCTTCTGTTATCTGCGATAATGGCAACCAATGAAATAGGTCTATTCCTCTTACCTAGTCTTTCCTTTCTTATTAGCATTTAGAGTGCACCTATCACCCAACTACCTGTGCTCTAAATATAAAATTGATACCTGCACGGAATGTACTGGTGTCATTACTGAATTTAGCTCCTTGATTAGCGCTATTGCCTCCTAGGTTTTGCATGCATCAGATAAAATAGTACTGACTGAAAATTCACACCAGACTTTCTGTTAAAACCATTTGATCTTTACATTCAACATTTTAAAAAATGATCTCTCCAGATGAATAAATTGCTTTATACATACTGGATTGTTCTCTTTTTTTTGTTTCCTATTATGTTTATAACACTTCTGTGCTCTTGGGAGTCATAACGTCATCTGTACATACAATGACATGCTGCAAATACTCCCTTCAGGAGCATCACTAGGTAATATGAGACCTAAACCCAATTCCTTTTCATGTGTTTTGGTTGCAGAACTTTGTCTGACAAGGATCATTGTTTACCTAACAATGTTTCATGCAAAATTTTGTGAATATCTAACAAATGGTTCAATGACAGATGTAACACATAGAGTCAACTGCAATATCTTCATCTATTGGTTTTGTCATTCAGCTAAAACAAGCAATCAAGTTTAAGATAATTTTCTTTGGGAAAATTATTTATTTTTATTGCTCATAATTCAATTAGCAGTTGAATAGTTTTTCTCTTAATATTTGTTTTTTTTCTTATAAATTAGCATGATATTAGATTTCTTGGCAATAAGTGCCAGGATTACTGTGTTTCCAACAAAACCACTCTAAAGTAAGATTAGCAAAATGAGTTAACAGAGGCCAAAAGCTATGTTTTTTTAATGTATTCTCAATACATTTTTTTTCAAACAAACAGCTCTGGTTCTATGTACTCTGTTCACTTATCTGAAAGAGTATAAATCATGAACCCACCAGAACTTGTAAAAAATAAGTAACTAAATTCACTTAGCTACTTAGTACCTCCACATTTGTGTGCACAGCCCAGTTTTTCCACTTGCATTTCATCAGCATCTTAATGACTTGGTGACTCTTCTTGGTGACACTGATCTTGCAATCAAACCCAGCAGAGCACTTCAAAGAATGAAAAATTTCAAGCCCATACTATTTGGTAATAGATTTACATTCCTAATACATCTTTCTCTGTGATATATTTGCAAAACTCTTTATATCCTTTAAACTCAGTATTAATAAATTCTACCTTGAGATACAACAGGAGTCAGTTCAGCAGATACTCACAGAAACAAAGCAAGCTGCATAATTCAGATTCTGCTTTGGATAGTACCTCTAAGGGAAAAACTGAAAAGGGAAGGGAATGGGAAGGAGGAAGTGCAAGGGTGAAAAGGAAGGATAAAGGAGAAGGGAGAATGGAAAGAAGAAGAAAATGAAAGGGAAGAGGAGGAAAGAGAAGAGAAATACAGAGTTCAGAATTCTAGCAAATGTTCTTGTTTCTATATCACCAGTTAAACTGACATCAGTGAAATTTGTTGTGATACACTCTGTGATCAGTCATATTAGTAAAGCACCAAACCTTGCTTTGGGCAGAATAGTTACGGAACAAAATGCAACTGTAAAGTAGCACGGATGGGCCCAACTACATTCACTTCACCCTAGCTAGGATGGAACAACAGTAGTGAATATCAGGTACACCAGGGAAGCCACCAGCACAGTCTAGGTATCAGAAAACAACTCTCTGGAAATCTATAGTGCATACTACAATACCCTCTTTGCTCTTTGTTCCCTATGCTGATTAGCTGAAACTGGCACAAATAACGGTCACCTATATGATGGCAGTACTTCCACTTTTTTGTGTATTCGTGTGTAGAAAGTCTATGGCTCTCCTGTAGCACAGCCCAATCCACAATACTTGCTTCACTACTAGAGCAAGGGCAACCGTGTTTTGCTATTGCGTCTGTTTCGCTTATCTTATGCGAGAGTAATCTGCAGAAAAAATGAACTGTGACAGTCACTCAGACCACATAGTTATGAAACACATGAAAGAGAAAATTCATATGATCAAACACTGCAAAGAGGTGTCACAGGATTTTGGATTAAGTACCTACATAGCTTTTTCTGTAAGGGCGGATTAATCTGTTACATCTGTTCTGCTGCTCAGCATAGATGCAAGAACATTCTTAGAACTGAAACTGAACAGGTGCTAGAAATAGAATGGTCTATTACTACTTTTCATTTTAGAACATTTCCAAAAGGACTGCATACTGACATGTTGAGTATAGGAAACTTTAGGAAATGCTTCCACTGAGTCATCAGAGTCACTGTACTGCTTACCATATGAGCTCCTGTTGTCTGTTAAGCCCACTTGCTGGATAGCTTTAGAAACCAAATTAGATCATTCATTCCACTTGCATTACTGCAAGGCTCGATCTCGAACCCAATTTTCCAGATGCTGTGCATGAACTTCTCTTTGATTTCCTGACTTGTCTTCATTGTCTAAGTATGTTCTTTAGCTGCTTTTACTTTCTTAAATTTTTCAATCTCAACAAATTGTAGTCTAGTAAAAAACCCACGCCAGACAGTGCAATGGACAGGGGATCTATCATGCTCTGAGACACCAGAATTCAATTTTCTACGGTACTAAAGACTGCCTGTATGTCAGATCTAAATTCAATAGAAGCCATCAGTCCAGCCTTAGGCACCATGCACTTTGCAGAATTCAGTGTTGCCAGTTCTAGTTAATTCCATGTGAGTGATGAAATCTTCATTAGGAGAGAAGGTAGTACCAAAATGACATAAGAAATTTCAGCCTTCTCCTGAATTTTAGCCAGACCTGTGAGAAAATCCTCTTTGAGTGTCTTCCCATGTTTGCTTGTCTAGGGGACTTTAATGATGAAGACTTTGAGAACGATGTGAAAATTCGAGGAACCTAAGTGTTAAGTTTAGACATCTAAAGATTCCTCGTGACTAATATTTAGCCTGCCTGCTCATCATGTTCTGTCTGAAAAATAATGCAGATATTTTTTCCAAATAATTTTGGTTTATGAAGTGCTCCTTGAGTCATAATTAAAGCAAAAATAAAGCATAAAATGTAGACTAACCATACAGTATTATTGTTTCAATCCAGAGACTCTTAGACCCCCTTTCATGTCACTGGATCCCAACATCTTGGGTACAGAAAGCACGTGTACAGAAGGAATGTGTATGTGTGTAGAAGCTAGGCTGAAGTCTATGTCACTATTTAGTAAACTGTTATTATTGTAACATATGGCAGCTAGAACAACATATTTGAAATGAAAATACTAAGGGGGGCTTCTTGATTTGAAAATATTAGTGCCATTATGTTGTATTTCTAAACCTGAACAAATGTTATATTTAGACCTAAGACACAACAGGGTATGAATTATTGCACACTAATTCACAACTAATGTGTTGCTACGAATGAAGCTAAAGGCTGAGTGCAATCAACTCTGCTCCATCAGTACAACATTAATTCACACACTAAAAGATCTTATTGCACTTATAAAAATATTATTCCAAAAGGTCACAGATTCTAAAAATAAATGGTAATGTAACCCGGGTCAAGTTCCAAGAATTATTATCAACCACCAGTCTTCTCTATATCTTTTAAAAATAATCACATATATTGCAGAGAACTTGCATATGGATCAGCCAAACCTACACAAATTCCTGATTTCAGCAATAAAGTTGCACGTAAACTCACTGAATATGGAGTTCATGGTCATACATGGAAAATAAAAAAAAAAAAGGGGGGGGATAGATCTGCTGCGTATGTTCAGACATCTGGTATAAATCAAACTGATGCACCAAAATATTGTAAACAGAAATGATATTTCTGAAGGACAATTCTGGATGTACATCCAGACATTATGGACTACCCAGTTTCCACATATTTAGGCCTAAGGAAAATTCTGGTTTTGTACGGTATTCTATCTGCAGCTTTTGAGATGAAATACGTGCGGGCTTTTTCAGGACAGTGTTTAGTTGGGTCCTATGCTGTAGCAACTAGACTCCCCAAGCTAAATACTTTATGAGGATTAAGTGTGTTTTTAGGGAACCTAATGTTACCTTCTAATATTGTTTAAGAATAGAGTATGCATTGATTATGGCATTGTCTACCATGTACATATTTTAAAATAGATTTGCAGAGTATTTTCAGATTCCTATTTACCCATGTCATGGTTCTCCTTATAGAATAGACCAGGAATAGATTAAGAACAAGCAATGAGGGACCTTTTACCAAAGGATAGCTGAGGTTATGACTTCCCTGCGGCTGGAGAGGCTGTCTTGTCTTTCTTCTCTTTTATTGGGACTGACAAGAAATAGAGCTATAGAGAAGGGTTGTGCATGTGCTCCATTTGGAGGTCTGTCCTAAGAAATGGTGGCTCCAAAAAAATAGCCCATGGGTAGAGAAAAGTTCTGAATAAGCTTAGAGTGCATCAATGCTGAAGAAAGCAAAGGTTTGACAAAGTACAATTCAGCAATTAAATGATGGTTTTAGACCTTAGAATTTAGCTTTGCCTAGGAAAGTAAATGAGTTACTCCAGGACTCACGTACATGTTTTTATCTGCTCCACTTCAATATATTTGCTCTTCAATATGTTTTCAATGCAGATGAACATAAATCTCAATACTAATCCAAAAACGAATCCAATTTTTAATATTTCATTCTGAGCCCAAATGACTCACACTGATCATTTAATTTTCACTAATAAACCTGTACCTGCTGAGAACTGTTTGAAAACTTTGTGTGTGATGGAATTTCACTAAGAATATTGGGGAGATTCCTGATTTAAAATTAATAAGACTTGATTCTATGAGAGGAAAATTGTACCTTTTAAGCAGTTCTTGTAAGAATTTATCAAAATCGAATTTATACGCTGTGTCATCTCCACCACAATTCACAGCTTTTAGAAGAGAAAATATTTTATTACAGATGGTGAATTTACACTGGAATCACTCCACATAAAATCAGATTTATTTCACCACATTTCTTTAATACAATGAAACAAATTAATATTAGACATAAATAATTTAAGAAATGAATAGACTCTTTTAAGAGTGAGATGTAGGAGTAGAAAATAGTGCTAAACAGAATGTTCTTGTGATAGCTTAGGTATTGTACCCATATTTGCAAATCTAAGGTTTCTTATGTGTCATTTAGTGTGATAAAGAAACCAGCTGTCCTACTCAGTTTAAACACATCTCTCATGTACAGACTAACTCACCCTTATCCTCCATTAAAAATCTTGTATGTACTATGAAACAGGTAGGGAATTCCTAAAGACAAAGTATAGAAAAAGTATCGTTGGTACTACACTAAGGAAAATGATTGTCTTGCTGACAAAAGACCACATATGTCAGAAGATGGCAGAGCTGTGCCACACGAGTCAAAAGGCTGAGATGCTGTCTAGGGCCCTTGGTGAGTTAATATCAGGTCTCTTCAGAGATGAAAAATAATAATTAAACACTGCTTGTCAATTAATGCCAACTTAAAGAAAGGTCCTACACTTAGATTAAGTGAGGAGATTGGGTTGCTTGAAAACAGCAAGAAAGGAGGAAGAAAAGGACTATGGAATAATGAAAGATGTAAGGTAAAATGGGAAAATAATTAAACACACATGCACTACACAGAGTTGGAGCACTCATATTTCTAATTAGAATTTCAGTGCAGGAGCCCAATTTAACCTTAGGGAGTCTTTATAGTCATGTCAGTGTTGTGCACAGCACTCCATCTAATGCTGATATACCGGGCTGAATTTTCATATTACGTTTAGCAAAATGCTATTATTTATACACGTAACATATATTTCACTTTTAAGGGCAATGTAGTGGCTGTCTATAATATCTGCTTGCGAGAAGCATTGTTTACTGAAAGCCTGAAAACTGACAGTTAACTACTTTTTCTCATTCTTACTCCATTAATGAATGCATGTAGTGGGTTTCCATATTTCTTTAATTGACAGAGACCTCATGTTTTTGAGTTATTATACTATATTTGCATTACTTCAGAGGCAAGCTTTTGTCAATATATAACATATCCAGAGAAAGAAGGCACAAAAACACTCAAGCATTTAACAGGTGAAGAATGTGCCAAAGTGGAATGGCCATCATGATACTACAATAACTGCACTCCACAGCATGTTCCAACCTCTGATGAAGCCTGTGAACCCAAAGAGAGCCATTTTCTTTATTTTGAGTCTTATCTCCCACCTAAACAGATGTGCTTCAGATTGAAAGAGCAGTCAGTAGAGCAGGAAGCTAATTAAACAAAGGTCCGGAAAGTATTCTGTTCCACAGAATATTTCTTTAGAAGTTGTAGATAAAACTTATTAGCAGTTTCTAGCTCTGTCAGAGACACATTTCTCATTCCTAAAATCCAAGTTTTCTTAAAATACTTCAGAGGAGCTGAAACATTTTAAATATAAGTGAAAATGTAAATTTCACAGATAATATTTGTGCTTTATCTCCATTTAGATTAACAACACCTTTACTCCCTCCTGTATTGCCTAATTTATCACGCACATATCATTCCTTTTGAGCCAAATGCCTCCTAGTTACTTCACTACTTAGACATATTTTAGTCAAGTTTCATGGATAGCAGGTAAGGATGTGCTGGAAGGGTTAATTTTCCATCTCTCCACCAGCAATGTTCAATGTGGCATATGTGCTTCTGGTCATGTGATGCAATTACAGCTGACAGCCTGCCCTGTCCCCTGAACAGCTGGGGCTGATCCTCAGATTAATGTACTTAAAACAGTAAAATCTTTGTAGGTTGTAATGATCAAGAATGACAACACTTTCTAGAGTATATCCCATATTGCTGACCCGTACCTTTCATGGGAAATTACTGGCACATGCTCAAACAAAACAGAGAATAGTAACTAGTGAAATACTTATTACCTGTGAGTTTTATAAAAATATTTTGTTTGCAGTTTTGTGTGTATATTCCTATTGATGAATTTTTAAAATTACCCTTCTTTAAGGCCCCAGAATGTTTACACGGTCCTTGCGCACTAACATCTGCTAAGCTTTTTTTTTGCTCAGGAGGAATAATTCATGCCTCTTGAGTTTGCACACGTTTCCCATATGTCTAGAAAATCATATGCTCTCACTCCTTTCCTGTCAAAGGTTTTCATTCTCCATACATTTACCAAGGAAGAAAAATTGCAAATGCACTTTATTTTCACAAGTTTTTCACCAACCACTTTACATTTTGAATCCCTATACAAGAGTGTTCCCATGGAAACCAGAAAGAATTTTTCTCTACAATATTTTTGGCAAATGAAATGCAAGTAAAAATGTATTTAATAATTTTAGCAGAAACTTTCAGTTTTTAGTTCTAGCTCAGATATTTAAGACTGTATTTTGAGTGCTGTGTCAGGGGATCCATGAAAAAAGTAGGGAGCTCTTCTGACATTCATAAAAAGATTCAGATGCTAGCATGCATACTTCTGTGGGCTCAACGTGGCCATGCCATGACTTTTCTGCCAATGGTATGGTGGTAACATTAAAAACTCAAAAGTTCTGATTTGGACCACAGACCTTAAATTTTTGGAATAAGTGACGCCTTCTACACGACTAGCTTGGATCAGAGGAAAAGTTATCATACAGCTTGCTTCACAGGAGAAGCTCTAGTGAACTCATGTAGGCCCTTACTGATGAGAAAGTGTGCTAGTTTTGGCTAGGACAGAATTAATTTTCTTCATAGTAGCTAGCAGGGGGCTGTGTTTTGGATTTGTGATGAAAACAGTGCTGATGATACAAGGATGTTTTCATTACTACTGAGCAGTGCTTACCAGGAGTCAAGGCCTTTTCTGCTTCTCACCCCACTCCACCAGTGAGTAGGCTGGAGGTACACAAAAAGTTGAGAGGGGACACAGCTGGGACAGCTGACCCCAACTGACCAAAGGGATATTCTGTACCATATGATGTTGTGCTCAGCATATAAAGCTGGGGAAAGAAGAAGGAAGGGGGATGCATTCGGCCTTATGGCGCTTGTTTTCCCAAGTAACCATTACTTGTGATAGAGCCCTGCTTTCCTGGAGATGGTTGAACACATGGCTGCTGATGGGAAGTAGGGAATAAATACCTTGTTTTTCTTTGCTTGTGTGCACAGCTTTTGCTTTGCCTATTAAACTGCCTTTATCTCAACAAAGGGAAGTGCAAAGTCCTGCACCCAGGGAGGAACAACCCTGTGCACCAATATTACGCTGGGGGCCAACTAACTGGAAAGCAGCTTTGCAGGAAAGGACTTGGGGGTCCCAGTGGACACCAAGTTGAACATGAGCTAGCAATATGCCCTTGAGGCAAAGATAGTTAATGGTATCTTGGACCACATGAGAAGGAGTGTTGCAAGCATGTCGAGGGAGGTGATACTTCCCCTTCACTCAACTCTTGAGACCTCCTCTGGAGCATGGTGTCCAGTTCTGGGCTCCCCATTGCAAGAGAGACATGGAGCTACTGGAGAGTGTCCAGTGAAGGGCCACTAAGATGGTTAAGGGACTGGAGTATATCTCCTATGAGGAGAAGCTGAGTGAGCTGCGACTGTTTAGCCTGGAGAAGAGAAGGCTTGGGGGGATCTTCTCAATGTATATAAACACCTGAAGGGAGGGTGTAAAGAACACGGAGCCAGGCTCTTTTCGGCAGTGCCTGGTGACAGGACAATGGGCACAAAATGAAACACAAGAGATTCCATGTGAACATAACAAACCACTTTTTTTTTTTACTGTGAGAGTGACCGAGCACTGGCACAGGTTGCCCATAGATGTTGTGGAGCGTCCATGCCTGGGTATATTGAAAAGATTTTTGGATGTTGTCCTGGGCAACCTGCTCCAGATGGCCTTGCTTGAGCAGTGCAGTTAGACCAGATGACCTCCAGAGGTCCCTTCCAACCTCAACCACCCTGTGATTCTGTAACTCTGCGATCTGTCAGTTTAATTGCTATAATCTGCCTATCAGGTTCTCTACGTGTACATACAATTTACTCCAGAAACAGCTTCAACAAAAATTTGCTAGCAAGAACTCAAGTATACCAAACTTCTGCTCTGAAGCATCTAAGATCACATTCTGCAATTCTAGGTCAACCTAGATTCATGATAGAAAGGTACTGGGATAACATGATGCTGTGGCCAAAAATTCAAAAGATAATGTTCATTTTATACAAATTCTACATTTGTAAAGTGTAACTATATATGATCTCTATGTAGGTTTTTTAAAGGTGCAAACCACAAATAACTTCTGACAATAAATAGGCAAGAGTAGGGGATCAGAATAAAGTGTAAGGTATGTAAAAGCTTACTCACTTATGAAAGAAAAAAAGCAATGTCACTAACATATATTTCACCAAGAAGACTTCTGAAAAGCTTCTTCCTCTATAGTAACATTTTTCCCAGCCAATCTATGATTTCTCAGGTTGCAATGAGTCATGTCATGTTACTGAATGTGTCACATCCAACTGCGATATGACGAGAAACAACATAACAAAAAGTGACAAGATTTAACATGACAAGTAAGAATGAAATGCTACAGTGGTAAACACCAGTTTTCAGCAATTTGGTATGTCATGTTTTTTAAAAAGGACACCCTAACAGTATGGTTCTCATATAATAATCACAGCTCCTGACATACAGAATTACTTAGTTTTCAGTGTTTCATGTTTTCAGACACCCCAATGATGATTATCTTTTGATATCCAGTTAAAAGATGTACTTTTTGGCACAATTAACACTGATATATTCATGAAAACTAACCATCAATGTGAGTTTAAAACAAAGATGTTTACTGTGAGCAGCTGAAACTGGGAAAATTCATTTAACCAATAACTGCAATTTATAATATTGATAAGGAAAACTGCTGAGAAGAATAATTCCACTTGCTCATTTTACAGTGGCTGATAATGGCATATAATTTCTTACTGACATCAGATAAAAGCCATTACTTGGGAAATGTAATAAAATTCCATCTGCTAGCCAAATTCCCAGGTGAAAAAAAAAAATTTCAAGTTCATTAGCACATAGAGACTGAAAATAGAAATTTTTAATTCAGACCGGAACTGAAAGGGCAAAAATATTAAGCCTGGGAGATGGGAAGGGAAGAAATTGACAAATTGGACAGGACCAACAACTGCCTAGGAAAGAAGCAGATAATTTTCACCATAGAAATTTTTATTTTAGAAAGTCTCAAAATATTAGTTTAAAATTAATTTTTGTTATTTTTACAGCATAAAGCATGATTAATATTTACATTACATAGTAGGCAACACTATCACTGCTGATATGTCATACTGTGAAACAGTGCAGTTGAAATAAGTATGTATTTTGTTTTAAAATTAATAAGGAAGGTTCTTAGTGCTCTGACAAAACCTTTTCTGGATCTCAGTGCCTCCTGTCCATGTTTTACTGAGACAGTTTCTTTCATGACTTTAAAAGTGTAAAAAAAAATACTTTGTTATTGGAAACACAGTTCTAAGTAGTTCCTTCAAAATGGGATGAAATATTCACAGTCATCTAGTTTATGACAGAGAAATCTATGCAAACACTATCCCATAGCTGTCCTACAAATTTTTGTTCACTCTTAAAAGCTGTACATGTCATGAACATGATAGTCTAGAAAACAAACTATAATTTTCACTACAGGGTACTTTTTAGACTGTAAGAAGCAAATACTTTGGATTCCTTCAGTCTTGCTAGATCTTAAAATGTGAGTAGGTCTAGTTCTCCACTGTTCCAAGATCAAGTTTTCAAGCTCCCCAGTGTTTAGTAAAGTTTATAATAAATAGAAGAAGGAGGTTCTAGTTCTCTCCATGAGATCCAAAATAGAGAACTTGTTTTGCAAAATAAAAGGCTATCAGCATTTGCTATCAGTGAGGAATATCAACAAGAAACAAGCAGATGCCATCTCTTCTGGAGCTAATTCTAAGGTGGTTGTGACATTGCTGTCTAGAAGACTGCCCGGCTGTAGAAGTATTCAATTGACACCTTTGATACTATTGGTCTGATGTGTGGAAGCTTCACACCACAGGCTTCCTGAAAATAAAACAACTTCTAACCTTGGGGACCATTACTGTCCAGATAGGTGAGATGTCTACACCTGTTTTCTAGAAGAAGAATACCGTCTCCAGAAGAGACAGAATGATTTGGGGAAAAGAGAAAACACTAGGAGTCAATGGTATAGAGCATATGCCTTCTGCTTACCTTTCCTGGCTATCTTTAGCAGAAACTGGAATCTCTATATGCTGTGCAGCAGCCAATGTAGTTGCCATCAGTCTAGAAGCCTCAAGAGCAGAAGAATTGTGTGAAGATGTAGAAGAGAAAGATGTATGAGCCCAAGAGGTTCATTGGCACATACTAGAGTATCTCTGAGCAACCTGTTTTGCAGAAGCACCAGCTATGTGGGTATGTGATTGTTCTGAGCTGGTGAATGAAGCAGAGAAAACATCCTCACTAAATGATGAGGAAGATACTCTACATAACCAATACTGATTTATCTTAGGGATCGTAGACATGCATAAGGTAGACATGCATAAGCCAGGCATGCTAGTCACAGCCATGTTCTTTGAAGGGATGGGTCAGAGCCTGTCACTCTTTAAACTGTGCTAGAGACTGCTCATGCTGCAGGTCCGCATAATTACTGACTGCAAATTCCAGCTCAAAGAATAGCGCTAATGACTGCAGCATGTGTTTACATGATTTTAGCTGTGTTGGTTCATATGTGTCATTTCATAATTTTGCAGGAGTATTTATTTTACTTAAAATATTAATAATTCATGCTCACAGATGGACTGCAAAATACTCTTATACAGGTGGCTGAAGCCCAGTGGCAGCTGGAGTTCCAGAGATCTCCTTCCAAGGCAAATTTTTTCTCTTACAAAAGTGTATGGAAAACAAAAATGATTCTTCTCATTTCAGTAGTAAATACCTAAACTTCAGTACAATACTAGAGAGAACAAGGAAGTGATTATGGAACATATATGGAAAATGATGTGATTTTTTCAAATTTGAGGTTAAGTAATTACACTGATACCTAAAATTCTAATTCTGCAATCTGTGTAATACTTCCAAATAAATCTATGAATCATCCATCACTGATGGGTGTCTTAAATTCAGACAATGTTTTCTGGTTTTCAAAATCCTGAAAAGAATGTACTTGCTTTCTGTCTTCTTGAATTTTTGGTTTTTTTTTTCAGTAGAGTTACTTGAAAGTACTAAGGCAAACCTCTTGTATTCTGTAAATTTTTCTTTCCTTTTCACTTCTAAAGAGAAAGAGACTGGGAAAATACTTGAGAATCACAACTGCAATTTTCATTGTATTCCTTGGTGCTTCTGAGGATGATGAGTGTACCACCGTTAGTGAACATTCACCTGTCTGTTTTTTCTGTCTATTTTGCATTGACAATCAACAATATGGAAGCCCCAGAAAAGGATTCATTACAGCAAAATAACTTACTCACATGTGGTCACTGGTAAAATGTGCAAGAGCAAAGTGACATAAAAAAGGAATTAATTCAAACTTCAGAAGATAATAATGAGACTTTGAGATAATGATGTCTTTGAACAACAAGAATTATCAAGACACAAGCAATTGTTACTTAGATCCTATCATTTTTCTCTTAGTAGATCAGAAAATGCTTCAACAGTGTACCTAGTCTACAACAGACCAATATTACACAAGCCATAGGGCTAATAACTCGACCACAGTATCTAACTGACAACCAAAGCAGAGAAATATTGTAAGCAGCAGTCCTTTGGGAACCTGAGCATTAGTAAACTGAGAAAATAATTCCTCTTGTGTTGGCCTTCAAAGTTCTGGCATTACACCCTTTGCCTGGAAAGAAAATAAATGCAGACTAGAAGTTTGCCAGACTTAGACAAAAGAAAGACCTGTAAATACCAACGACTGCTGCTTCCTGCTGTTACACATTCAGGAACACAGAAGCTCCCTTAGGCTTTATTGGAGGTGAAGCATGTCAGAATGATCAACAACAGCTCTCACATTTTCAGAAATACCTATCTTTTACAGCTAGACAGTCACACTTGCAGGCAACAGTATTACTGCTGTCATTACAATACACTGAAATGTTACAGGTCACTAAGCCAAAAGGTATTCAAGCTTTTTTTCCTTCTGTTTGAATGTGTGTATCTAGGCTAGAATGAAAATCTGACTCTGATCCACCAGTCTGTGGGCAATGTTTAGGTCTAAAAAAGATGTTTCATTTAGGTGACATCATTGTCAAGTACTGCATAGCGCCTACCACAGATGGGGAACTGCTATGGCAATAGCTCTTATGAGCTACAGCTTTCGTCTCTGCTTCCTCATGCTCATTGCCAGGATTGCCTCTGCTGACATACTGCAGTTGTGTTGTTACTGCTGCTTTTCAGACTCTGGGTTTGGAGCAAGAGCTCACATCAGAGCATTTATCTAGCTTCCTTCTTCAGAAAAGGTCTAGCATGTGTTGTCAGTATCTGCTCACTTCTCAGAGGTTTTCCAAAGAATTATGGTAGGTTCCTCTGTCTATCCATAACTTCCTTGAGCTGCCAGAGAATCTTTGGCACTCCCCCAGAAATATGCTTCCACAAGTTCTGCTAAGATGCTCAGAACAGATTTGTCTACCTACAGCAGAATATCAGAACATGAGTTGAAGCTGTACAGCTAATATGGAAACAGTGTACCACTGGTTCCTAACTATGAAAGTACACCAATGTTAAAAGCTCTACAACGGAAGTTCAAGATAGCTTAGCTTTTGATCAGACTTATTAGGGAATATTTCCCAACTTTCCTAAAGTTGTGCTGCCATACAGGAAAGAATACAAAATTCACCGGATCTAGAAGAGCATGGAAATAGGAGTGTGGTTCTCTGGCCAGGCGATTTGCTTGTGTGGGAAGAAGGACTTTTGCATTCTGGCACCTGCAGTTAGATCTCTTTATTTCCTATGGACCTGTCATTAATTAAAATATATGGAATAAAGGGGAGTTTCAGTAACTTCAGTAACTGAAGTTTCAACATTAGTGCGCTCACCATGAAAAAACTTAATTCAATATTGGGTATCAAATGAATAACAGAGTTAAAAAAAATTATGTATATTTTAACTTTCACTAAAAGTGTATCCAGACATTTCCTACTGTCTTGGAATTTAAAATTCAATGTAGACTACAGAAATATAAAGCCATGAAATGGTCAGTTCTTGGATGGAATTTTTGCTTGCAGTTTTAGAATACTCTTAATAGTTCTTGAAAAGGAAAAAAAATGAAGCACTTTCAAGAGGTTTAGAAGGACACTTCATAGAAGGGGTAATTTATCACTGTCTTTTTCTGTCTTGCCCTTTCCATGCAGACAGGAAGAGAATGCAGAATGAGATGAGACCATTCTACTAAATAAATAATACTACAGTACTGCATCAAAACTGTTTATTGCCTGTATTTACTCAATCCAGACAGCAAAAGTTAACCAATGATCAATAGCATTTCTGAGCTTAACCCAGCCATATGAGATTCAGAAAGAGTTCCTCAGCCAAGTCTGCTCTAAAGGAAAATTCTATGCAGACAAGGGTAGCATAATTAGTGTGCTGCATATGTGCCCATAAAATCATACAAATACTTGGGATTGATAAATTAGAATTCTTAATCATAAGTTTCTCAGCAATCTCTATAAATTCAAGTTTATTTAGAAGAAGAAATATTGATTTTTTTCTGATATGAGTATTAACTTGGAGTTGAAATGCCGTAAAACATGAAAATCATCATCTCAGAAGGATTGACAAAAGAGTATTGATTCAAAATACTCCTAGATGACTGAAGAAAATTAAAGTGAACCTTCCTGTTAACTGTGCAAGCACTTTTGATCCCTTTACTTATCCTTCAGCAAGAAATTTGCAAAATGAGGATTTAATGTGATGTTCATTACAGGTTAGAATATTCCCATTTCTATGTAGGTTGATTTTTAGAAACTTGTTTATAAGCACACTTACACTAAAAGAGAAACCAGTATTAATGACTGGAATTCAATACTCATTATTTAAAGCACCAATTATAATGCATAAGATATTGGCATTATTTCTAGTTCTTCGAGTAGTTTGAGTTCTTCTAAATCTCTGCTCCTACTATGTCTTATATTCTTGGGCAATGTTTAGAAAAAGCTGAATCTGCAGGAATTTCTTTCTCTTTTGCATTTTATAACCTACTTCAATTAATTTTCAATTTATAACCTACGATGACAAGAATGCTTTTAAATAAAAAATGAATATTGTTGTTAATTGGTTTTCTTCTGATATCTCCTTAAGTAATTTAAACAACTGGGCTATTTTCTAATGAACTGTTTGAAGTGGCTAAAGCTCTATGACATGTCATACTTTTTTTTTTCCAAGATGTTTTGCTTTCATCTCTATTTCATGAGGGTTTTTTGTAGTCTTACACTGGCAATCCGAATATATTCAGACAGTTCTTGGGTAACTTGTGTCTGATTCATGAGTGAGGAGTAAACTAGAAATTTCCAAGTGATATTTCTAGCTTAAACCAGTTAGAGAAACCTATCTTTATTTTTTGCCCTTTTATAGATTATGCTAACTATAAAACAATAATATGTATTTTACAGTGTGTATTAATTTTTCTCCAGTATGTGTCCAGTTAAAACTATAGGACTTGTTTTCATGTACTTAAACAGAAAGAATATAAATCTCATTTTGTTCACTCCTGTAATAATGACAATGCTTTCACATTTTCTATTTCAACTGGACTGCCTAAGCATTTTTTATGGTTATATAAAACTTGAACTTTTCTTTTTGAGTCATGCACATAATTTTTAATCACTCACTGTAACTCATGCAAAAAAAGTAACAGCTTGCTACTTGTATGAGTCAGAATCTAAACAGAGCTATTTAAAAATCATTTGGAAGATGTGTTATTAGCTAATTAGCATAATGTAGTTGTAGAGAAGATATACAATCTAACGTGTTTCACTGAATCAGTTCATAAACACAAACTGTAATTAGCTATGATTTCCTATGCTTTATTATTTTCCTTGAGATTCTATATGGCCAAGCCAACCTAAGAATGCTGTCAAACAGATTTCAGATCTGAAATGTTATGCTGCAATTGGGGCACACCTTTAATTTTTCATGTCTTACGTTCCAACGCTGTCTACTTAAACATTTGCACCAAATTTAAGTTTCATGTCTTAATAACTTCATAATAACTTGGATGTATAAGAAAAGATACCTTATTCTAGCTTGTTCTTACTACTTCCACTTAAAATAAAATGTCTGAGGTTAAAATCTGAACTAGTAAAACTGAGCAAGACGGAACGATTTGATTTTCCCAGACTCAATGTTTGTATTGAATTTTAAAAAATTAAACAGGAAAATCAACTTACTTTTTATGGATACTTTAATTAGTCATTAGAATCTTGCTCCAAAACAGGCTAACTGCAACCATTTGATCATCATTAGATTCCATGTGAATTGATGGCAGACAATGGCCCACAGCTCAGGCCTGACTGAATTCAGAAATTTACATTCATATATTAGTTTTAGCATACTTTACAATGCTTGGCCACAACCTCCACAAAGTCAGTGGAGTTTGCAAGATACTTTCTTTCCTCTAGAATTCCTAAGCTCAACAGTAAAGCATTAAGGCCTGAGAGATTTCAGGGATCATTTAATAACATTCATAGATTATCTCTACATCATAGTTATATTAAGTCTTCCACATCTTTGGAGAAGAGGGATGAAAGGCTTTTAGCCATCATCTAAAATTTCCTGATCTAAGCAGAGTTCTGAAAGAGTCACAGAAGAACCAGCACAGAAACCAGCACAGGGGAAAAAGAAAGAAAATTTAGTTACATTATAAATGTAAAATCATTTTGGATTTTGAAAAAAATGTTCATAACAATGTAAAAAAGTGATACCATCTGCAATCAGGCTGAATATCACATTTATTTCCAAGAAAAAGGACAAATTTATATTTAAAAATTCTCAAGGGGACACTGATTGATGTGTCAATGATACTTAATATGCCACTGGTGAGGTCAAAGTTCAACTGATTTTAGACTACAGGAGCATCAGAAACATCAAAAAACTTTTGTCTGAACTTCTGTAAAGCAAAAATCAGTATTTGTCAAAAGATGTAGTATAATTGGAAAGCTATTTTAGATCAGAATAGTACCTGTCACTGGGCATCTGTGGATATTAAACTGTTCCCAATATGTCATCTTTTGTGACTATGGCTTATGAAGACAGAAAATAATTAGTTTTTTATCAGAGTTCCTAAACATTTCATCTTGCAAATATCTGGATTTCCTGGTCTTGTGCCTTGTGTTCAGTGACAGTGCTACAGATGGTCTTGTTAACCTCACAGACAACCTTCTGAGATCTTACTCTGATTCTTCAGATTCTTTCCCAAGACACATGCTAATTGTTTTTTATGAGTGCCTTTCAGTATTTCCCAGATGAAAGACAACATCATACATCACGTTGTTTGCAATAAAATTGGAGAGTTATTTTACTTATTTTTTTAGATAAAATTTTAAGATGACATTTTGGAAGCTTAGATATTAGTAGAAATGGACATTATAGACAAGACGAAAAATGCTGAATTTACATCCAATTAAAATAAAAAATACATTTAATTTAAAAAATCTTATGAAATTACTTAAAACCAACAAGGCAAATAGGCAAAGGAAAATACCAACAGCTGCTGAGGAGGACTCATAATTGTAAACTGAATCGAGAGAAAAAGTTTGAGGGAATATTAAGGTAAACTCAAAGGCTACTGTTTAATGCTCATCGTCATTAGGAGTTTGCTTCCTTGTGCAATACTGAACTAAATGAGGTTTGTTGTAAAGAAGGAAGATCTCATTTGTCAGTGCACAGAAATGGATATCCTAAGCTTGGCAGTACCTGGCCTTCAAATTTGGTCTGCATGATCATGCATTAGCTTTGAGAGTTGAACAGGATTTTTGTCTCCCAATATAAAAGACCAAGTAGAAAATTCCTTAGTAAAGTAACTGTTTTGTTAAGCTACAGTACAGGAGAGTTGAAGCAGAGTCACAAATGTAAAAAAAAAACCCATAACCAGAAGTGTGGTTAATCAATCAGGAATATATTCTGAACTGGTGGCAATTCATTTCTAATTATATATTTAAATAACATGGCTTTCAGCTATCCTGGCCAACGTTGATTCAGCATATTCATGTTAGAGGAAGAGGTTCATCAGTTCCAAGAAGAATCTCGAAAGTTTATCCTGTTTTTGTCCACTCCCTGGATATTTTTACATGCTCCCCAAAGAGTGCTCCCTCAAGGAGTCCTGTAGTATCCAACAACAGAACTCTCACTGACAAAGTACTAGGACTGTCAAAACCATCCTCAAACTTATTGTCCAAGACAAAAATACCATGTCTGAGAATACCACTATGTAAACATCTCATTAGTAACATGCCAGCTACAATGAACATCCCCAAACTATACACAAATAATCCATACTAAAATATAACCATATTTTTTCTTGGATACTTCAGAGTTTCTGCTTGGACATACTGTCAGTCTTATACCTGTCATCACACATCAACTTCATCTCCAAAAATGAACACCTTCTAGGTTTTGTCTGCCAACTTAGGCTGACAATGTAACTTTTTCAGAGTCTCTTTTTGAGGAACAGATTTCAAATAAATTTATCAGTGAGCCAGTGTTGTACAGATGACTGGAAACACAGATACCCCCAGCAATTTCCATCAAAACTCAAAGAAGCACTGCTTTTCCCCCAAATTCCTGCACCAATATTGCTTTCTTCGGCATAATTGTAATTATTATTGCAGCAATTTAAAAACTATAATTTGTATGAAGACCACAGATCAAGGCACCTACTGCCGTAAAAATATCAACAATCCAAATGAAACACACCAGATGAACTAGTTTCTCAGGTAAAAGCACATGTGTTTGGAAGAATCTCAGGATACCACAGCAATCTGAAGTACATTCCCCAAACAAGGCAGACAGCAATTTTAAAAAGCCATTTGAATACAATATAAGAACTTACATGAACAAAACCCCAAACTCTGCTGCATATATCCTAGAAAATGCTTAATATTATTAAATCTACCCTGGAAGATGAACAGAAGGCCACACTTTGTACCTGAACTCATCTAAATCAGGAAGCCAGTCTCCAACAATTTCCTTGTACAGTAAATGGAGAGAGCTTGGTCCCTTTGAGAATTCCCAACAGTCCTCTGAGTTATCCTCTGAAACTCCTCATTTGCTATACACAGAACACATGGAATCTGTTCTCCTAAGGCAGGAACTGTAAGTAGCAATTTTCTCATCAGATAGTATAGCCCACTTGCCCTCTTCCAGATAAGTAAATTCCTTAGCAGTATGTTGTGGAGAAATCTTGGGCAGTAATGATTTCTAATAATTGGCTTATTTCACTCTTACCTGCAAGCATGTCTTGGAAAAGGATGTTTGTCTCACAAATATATTTCACTGGGAGGGCATAGATGGGACACTGCTACTACTATAACTGCTCTTCAGGGGCTCATTACCTCCAGATGCAAGGAAAAGCAATCTCAAGCCTCATTTGTGACCCATGCCAGACTAGTATTATGTAGACCTAGACCTGTAAGTCTCTTTCAGAAAAAGGTTAATTTCAATGTGATCCCTCTAAACCTTCAGATCCTGTATTCACTGGACTACAGAATTAGGACTTTTATATCAAAGTCAATCTATATTTGAAGATGGAAAACTTTTTCAAAATCTAGGAAACCAAGGCAAGAACTCTTTATTCTTTGTTAATGTTTAAAAAAATAATTCAATATGGTCTAAATTACTGTCTGGGTCAAGTTATTTTGCACAGAAGCTCTCTAGCTGTACATGGCTAAAGCTTTTCAAATACAGCTGCTTTTGAAGCTATTGAATCTCAATAGACTATGACTCTGTATATGTTCCTTTTCCAAGTTACTCATTTCTAATGCTTCATTTTTATTTAGAAAAGGAAATTGGAGACAATTATAGCAATAAAAGGAATTAATGGAAATTTTGACTAAAAACACCTATAACCTGGAAGACATGCAGCCATTTTGAAATTAAGGCAAGCACAAGACCTGACAAGATAATGGGGATACACAACAGGAGACAAGGATGGTGAGGTTGACAACAGTAATACTGAAGTATGTTTTGTGGGATGTTTGCTTTCCTTTCTAAGTTTGTAAAATCATCACAGAAATAGCAGAGTACTTAATTAATGAGTGGGAAAGCAAGACAGAAGAATAACAATGCTACAAAACAATAACTAGGTTCAGACTGCCCTTTATGGGTCAGAAGCAGCATTAAGCAACTAACTGGTTAGGAGTTTGTTCCTTGAGCCTGTATTTATCCATTGCAGTAGGTGATTATTACATTAACTTCTCAGATTATTTTTAAGGGCTGTAAAGGAGAAGCAAAAAGTGAAAAATACTGGGAGTTCCTTCGAATATGTTTGTTGAGGGGGTGCTGTGCAGACACTTGCAGCCTTAGACATTCAAGAAGAAAGTTAGACTTTGGAAGAAGTGGTTTAATTAGCTTGTAGTTTAACTCACCTGAGAACTTTATACCTAACTCATGAAATGCCTATTGTCTTGCCTACCTATCTACAAACCCTCCTTCCTATATCTAGTACTCTAATACTTCTGTTAAGGATTGGGAACTGTTTTCAATTAACTAACATGAAGGGTTCCAAGTCTGTTATCCAGGTTTTTCAGGTGGAAAAGCCTCCCTATGTTCCTCTGCCAGCACTGCCAGCGAAACAGCTCATATACACTAACCCAGGCCTGAGTGGGTCACTGGGAGTAGTCTGTAGACTCTTTCAATTATTCAAGAACCAATAGCACATCTTAGTTTCACTTCTGGTAGCTTCTTAGAGGATGGGTAACTCCTTCACACTCCCAGCTACAGTGTTAGCAAGTGCAAAGGAAGAAGGAAGCTTAAAGGAGCTTTTTTTATTTTGGTGGAAGAGCACCAAACCCTGACAGTTTTGAGAAGATGTTAGCTTTTCCCTGTGCTTGCAGATCTGCAGTGTCTGGGACTGTACCCAATGTTCTGCAATGAACATCTGACCCCACCCCACCCCATGCCTCCTAATCTCTCAGGGTGATCTGTGTGCATCAGAAGAGGTAATGAAGGAATTATCTGCAGGATATCTATATCAAAATAGGGTAAAATAAGGTATTGCCAAATAGGTGATGTCACTGGCTAATAGTAAAGTCTCAGAAATACTATTCCATACATCTGAAACAACAAATATTATTGCAGAAAATCCTCCAAGCATGGAAAACAGTGGAAATCATCACTTAAGTTTAGATCAGACTTTGATGGCAAGGATTATACAGACACCAGCAAAGCCTCTGTTGACTACACACTTAGGTCTGGAAAATGAACCTTAGTTTTCTTTTTGCAATAACACATATTCCTTTTCTTTTCCCCTTTGTTCTTTCATATCTAGAGTTTGTTCTTGGAATTTTTTTCAAATGAAACTAACATTTTGCAAAATAAATTCCCAGTTACATAAGGATTCTTATTTCTAGATGAATTCAGTTACACTGGACATGTTACATTACAAGTGGCGGTGCTTTGACAAGAAGGTGAAATCAGGGTCAAATAGTTATGTCTAAATTCACGCATGTACATATATGTATATATTAATAATATTTAACCATATAAACAAATTTACTTATACACATTGAATCTGAACTTGCAAGTGCAATGCAAGCAAAAGATCAAAACTCCCCATGAAAATATACATGGAGGGTAAAAAAATAACCACAGCCTAAAAAAAAAATCCTGCTACTTTAATTATCATATAAGACATAAATTGGGATTTAGATTATGCTTTACACATTGATGCAAGATAGACTGAACCTAAAGTTTGTAAGATTTAATTTTCTGTTGCTATTAATGAATATTACAACAGCAGCTGCCCCCTGTGGCTTGGTATAAAAAGCAGTGTATATACCTAGCACAACATTTGCAGACCTCCTCAGTTTTGTGTTTTTAATGTGATGAAAAATTGTACGAGTAACAAAGGAAAAATGTCATGGTAACTAAAACATTTCCTATACATGTATTTTAGAGGGAAGCTAAATCAAAGGTCTTCAAAGAATTACTAGGGTTCTTTCTAGGAGGTTATTGACAAATATGTAGTTTGTCTTCTGAGTTTGTGCCTCTTTCACAGATTGGTGTATTTGTGATCCCACAGGCAGGAATAAGTGTCTGTAATTCATTTCTCCTTGTTAACTAGTGTGCTTTTGTGTGCAGGATGATTGACAGCAAACTCGGCTTAGTCCCAATGGATGAGCTTGTTAGCAAAACCCTAGCATCCTATCTCTAATAAAGCATATCAGCAGTACATTTTGTCCTATCTATTAGCCTCTCTGTTTCTTTTTTGTGAAAAGCTGAGTGTCCCTTTGAAGCAATGACAAATAAACCCCTGAACTGAAGTGCTAGGCTGCCTTATGGACAGCTGGATAGTAAATGTCACACCGTGTATAGAATGCCTATTATCAGAGTGAGCCATTTGTTCCATTCCTTTCAGTATCTTAATGTAATACAAAATTGCTAAATCAAGCCCCATGTCTGTGACAGAACATAATTAATGAGAAAGCAGGAGCCAATTCAACACTCTTTATTGGGACCTAATTGGCTCAGGCAACAGAGTTGTCACTCAACAAGAGACTTCCTTTAAAGCAATTTTGTTCTTGGTTGTATTACAGAGCCTATTAAATTGTCCCCTCCTTGATCACACAAAGAAGTATCTGCATGCAATAATTAGCTTTTCCAAGGGGATTTTTTTTAACTCTTTCAATAATAGCACATTTTCAAGCGCTGCTGGAGGAAGCTGACAGCACAGGGAGATGTGCAGCCTCTGGACTGAATAATAGTAACACATGCATTTTGGAAAAGCCCATGAGAAGCATATCAAAGCTACAGCTAGTACATTATGTGATGGCCTGACTTCAGAGAAGGCTGCAGGTCAAGCTGGGCATCTAATACTTGCACTCTCTGCAAACTGTTCAGCTAAAGGAGCAAGTGAAAGTGTAGAGGTATGGATTGTTTAACCGAGTGCTTCCTTTCTGACATAATATTAAGACACCACAAGGAATGAGAGGTCCCATTTCCCAGTGCCAGTAACTGGAACTTCTGGTACCAGGACAAGCAGCTGTTCACTTTGAGTAGGAATCAAAACCAGGAATCTTCTTCCTGTAAATGTCCATCGGAGTTTCATGAACTGTGTTTTTCTTAATCAGTAGATTGTTATGGGAGAGTAAACTGGTGAGGGAACTCTGTAAGCATTAAGAAAGAATTTTTTTGCCACCCAAAGAACAAGCTTCACACTTTGTAAGTAAGTAGTACTTAAATTGCACATAAGCAAGAAGGAAGTCTAGAACCTGCCTCTGTAAACTCCAAAAGCATAAATCTCTACAACAAGGTAAAAGACAACTTATTCAAAGCCAAAATACATCACTTCTTGCAGTCCAGTGATTTAACCACCATCAAAAATGTTCAAATGTGCTCAAATACGTCTGTAGCTTGTAATATTTATCTTCCAGCAAATTTCAGCTGTAGCTACTAAGCCTCATAAGAACTTATTTGAAAGCCAGACAACAAAAATGAGAAGGCCCTGAACCAGTTGAATATCTCTGTGTTTAGAAAGGCTTATCATAAGTTAAACTTTACATTTTCTGTTCAGTCTGGAATTAAAACTAGTATTGCAATGGCGGACTTGGCCCTGTTCTTCTCAAAACTGTGACATATCATCCTCTCTGTTACCATTTTCTGATATTTGTATCAGACTCACAACTCAGTGCACCTGTTGAAAATTGTTTTGGAAATATAGTACTAGAAAACAACATTTCATTTATTTATTTATCTATCTATTAATAGATCTTTAATATTGTTGTATTAGTTGTTACTTTTTGAGAATCCTAAGTGAAAGAAATCCATATATTTGGTGTTTAACAACCAATGTATTTTAGTACTTCCCTCTTATGTCTCCCAAAGAGTAGAATGATGTGACTAATTCCAGGGATTTCAAAGTGAATGATGAAAACAGAATTAAAAGAATGCAGAACGTTGGGGTTTTTTTTTTCAAATAAATACATTTTAAATGGGTCTTAGCATAAGCTATATCTGCACTTATATTAAATGATTGCGATAAATGCATTTTGATTTGCACATTTTACACAGCTTTCTTAGTGGTACAAGTTCATTGACATCTGCTTTAATATGCATGCAAACTACAGCATTTCTAATATCCACCCCTTTGAAGACTGAGCTAGAAGAGAATATATAAATATATTACAAAACAATTTTTTTTTTCAGATTTAATAAAGGGCAAGAAAAAATCCTAAATGCAAATGTTAATCAACAATGTCCTTTCCCAGGTGACTCATGAAGACTATAAAAGCATATATTCTGAGCATGGTTTTATTAGCTTATTCTAGTAACAAATGCAAATTGTTACAAAAACTTACATAATCTAATTTTCTTTAATTAATCATTTGCAATCAATATTATAAAACTAAAATTGTATGTTATGATTAACTCTATATGGTCTAGAATACTTAGGGACACTAAAGAATTTTAAAGAATACACCATAGGCATCTACTGAGATTTTTGACAAGTCAAATTAGAACGTTAAAAGAATAAACATTTAAACTGAAATATTGCACAGACTTTTACCAAACAAATATTATGTGGAAAAATAGCCATGGAAAAGATAGTTTGGGAATATATTCAAAACAGAACTGATTTAAATGTTTTATCAAATAAAATAGTTCTCTGATATTCACTTTTCATCCAAAAAGTACTTGAGTTCCTAAGTGAATTGCCAAGCTTCTGTAGTTTTGGCCATCGTAACCACATAACATGAATTAGATGCCATGTCGTTTGAATCTAACACAAGACCAAAAGGCTGTTTCTCGTTTCAGAAAACCTTGGGGTCCAGATATTAGTAACAGCCTCCTGACAACACATAGCCAGAAGTTACATATCCCTGCATGTCTATGCTTGAAAGGTCACTGTCACTGGTGACATAGAAGTGAGGTATAATCAAGAGAGAAATATGACATCATTTGGTTGTCATTGCAAACAAACAGAACTAGAATGTGTGATTCCAGGACTGGTGGTTATTAATACTTCGGTAACAGTAAAAAAGACAATCCATATTAGTTATGGATTGTGTCTCTTTTTAATGCATAAGAACAACATCTTGCATCCACTTTAGCTGACAGTGGCTAGCAGTAAGACAAGAATTAGACACCTGGTTTTGTGCATTATACAAACAAAGTTATTATGATGCATAAAGAACATTGTTTAGGTCTGTAAGTTTTTCCTTCTTGCATATGCAAGAACCTCACAACAGATGTCTCAGTAAGGACTGGTTTATGTAATGGCTTTGAATGTTTTCTTGTTTTGATAATCAAAGCATTGTTATTATTAGTAAATCTGGCAAAAAAGTCTGAGTAGGGACAGACAACATTCCGTCATTTTTTTTGTCTAGTATTATTCTATAATACCCCACAATTTTACCCTATGAAAATGATGACAAATTCTTCAGCATACAATTTTCCAGAATAATGTGAAAATGTCATCTTTTTCATGTAAATACTGTCTGCTTTCTTAATCTCATACACAAATGTAGTAATATATGCCCTAGTAGCTTGGTCCCCGGTGACATAATTTTACACAGGTCATTATATTTCAGAAATAAAAATATTGAACACTCTAAGCAGTCTTGAATTTCTAGGCACTAACTCTGAGGGAGTCTGCAACCTCTGAATCTGTCATGTAACCAGACTTTTCTTCAGCACAAAGTATGATTAAAAGTAATAACACATGTCATACCACTGTGGCAATGCCAACACAGAGGATGCGTTTCTACAGAACAGATGGTACTTGCAATGCTAAGAAGTCTATTCTCTTCATTTTACCTCATTGTTGCTTGGCTTCTGTGCCTTCTCACACACGTCACACATTTGAAAGTGTGCACAATGTCCTCTTTCTAAAGGGCATGAGCATATGAACTCATATAAACAAGATCAGAATGCAGATTAATTTATCTAGAGCAAAATTAAACATAGACTTCAAAACACATAATAATAATATCTTAGCAGAAGAACCCTATAGCTATTATTTCACAAACTAAGGAGTTTACAATTTTGAAAAGCTGGGAAAGGTAATATTCGTACAAAACAGTTCACCTGCTATGTTACAGATACTAGTGTGAAATATGGCAGTTTCAAGAAGTGCTGAGTAAACTATATGAACATTTAAGACTGAACATTATGAAGAATAATTTAAAATACAAAAGAAGTATGAGGCAGGCAAAATTCCATGTCACCTTCATCCAAAATTGATGCTTTTGTAAAAAAATCATGAGACACTTAATGACTGTAAGAGTCTTCTAAATATCATTCACAAGTTCGCATGTCTAATATTTCAGTAACTGACAGTAAGACACTAAGGCAAGAAGTTACACCTATAAGGAACCTGAGGAAAGGGTACCATATATTATATAATCAATACTATATATTGAAGGTCTTGAATTTTCTTTAGAGATCTGTAAAACTTCTAAATTCATATTTATGCAGATTTTGTGGATCACAAAGTGAGGGAGAAAGGCTTCAATGTGTACAGAAGGAAGAAAGTTCTGACTGATACTGTTCTGGACTACGACTCAGTAGGTCTATACTGTTCTGCATGTTTGTTTCTCAGCTGCACAAGTGAGGTTCAGTTCATGAGTGTAATACTCTCAGATACAGTACCAAGAAACAGGGAGAGTTACAACTGCTTCAGTAAGCAAGCAGGAGTGATCTGCTGTGAACACACCAAAACTAGTCTATTAAGGAATGAGTCTGCATATAGTGTAATAATAAAATGTGGTTTCTTCCTTGATCAGCAAGAGGATGAATAATGGCACTGCAAGCCAGTTTACATATGCCTTTGGCAGCCTGAAAATGACACAAATGCCCTGAAAATTGGGCAAAATTAACTGCCATGTTCTATCCATGTGTTACTGAGAAATTCTGACAGCCTGCTCAGTCCTCTTCTATGGCTGCCTATGGGTTCCTCTATACTGAGAGATACGTAATATTCAGCATGAATAAAGACTTGGAAAAATGCTAGCATATGTAGCATCTATATTTTAATGTCATCTGCAACTTTCTCGGTAATTTTTTCTGCAAGCAGTCTAGTCTAAAAAGACCTGTTATAATAAATTGGTCAGCCTGTTACATGTCTGCTTGTCTTGGTGGCTGGACAGAGAAGATTGTTAATTGCATGGTATGTGATACAGTTTTCACAATGGCTGGTATAGCTAGTGACTCACAAATTATACAAATAATTTCCTTCATCTTTATTTCTGTTAATTAACTTCGTTTTCTTTCTCTCTGATTCATATTCTCAGGAAGAAAACTTCTTGTAAATCACTGGTCTTCACTGGATTGTGTCTGAAATTTAGTTAGGACACAAAGAGTGAATGAAAAATAAATTATTTCGCCCTTTGTTTTCTACTCAGTTAAGGGATTTTCTTAACAGTTGTGAACTTCACTGCTCTAGAGAAGAGATGCTGACAGAATACGTAGCAATTTGTATAAATATTTCAGGGAAAAAGAATAACTTTTCCTTGTTAATCAATGATTAATTGTTCAAAGCTAGAGATCTCAAGCCCTTGGAATAATTAAAAGTTTTTGTTAAAGCATCAGAAATCCTTATGCTTACTGCAGTCTACCTCAATGTTGAAACTGTATATTACAGGTTATGTTCCCTGTAAACAGAAGGTACTTAGTTATGTCCACTCTGCATTGTCTTTCTTACTGTGACATTCTAAACAGACTATGCCAGGAACTGTTGGTAAATACAATGCATTTTCAGTGATCCTTTTCTGTTAGACCCTTCCTGACAGCCCAGGGAATAAAAAATGATTTCGAGTAACATGAATAAAACTCCTTCAAAAGCTGACATAGGCCTTGACTATGGGTTAAGATTCTCCACACAGCTCATTGGTGGAGGAACAAAATGACTTAAGCACTGTACCTCTTTAAGACCTTTGGGTACACATTTAATTTTGGCTAGGAATTCTCTGTGAAATGTATTTTATCATCTCAACAGTTTTTAAAATAACTACGTAAACAGTTCATCCCCAGACAACATGTAAGGCTTTCTTTGGGAGAGACAATTAGTATGATAAAGCTGACAGTCTTTATTCAGGATAGATGTAGCAAGCTGTTACTACATCTTTTTTGAACAAGAAATGTAAAAAATTGATACTTCATCGAAATATAAGGCTGCTTAGACACTGAAGAGTAAGGAGTTTCTTTGGTGATAGTAAGTGGATGTGGGTGTATCTGTGTACAAATTACCGAGGAAAAGACAAATAAAGTCAGAGAAACAGTCATAATGCCATAGAGACATAAAAGTAAAATGCCCTTGGAACAAAAAAAAAAAAAAAAAGAGTGGAAATGTCTCTGAGGAGAGGAATCCTGGGAAAGTGCTGAGAAATGTGAGAAGACAAATTGTCTCCAGTTACTTGATTCCTGTTTTCTGTGTTCATAGAAAGAAGATTTTGTAAATTCTTTGTAAATGAACAAGCTCTATCAAATAATTTCTCTCCTCTAAAGGAAATAGTTCAAAGCATTCTGACTGCTTATGACTTAAAATCAAAATGAGGTAATTGTTATTAGATTCTGTATTGCTATTCCTGAAAAGTCATACATGAAACTGTTCAGTGAAAACAGCTTGGGGACAGAGCCTCAGCTAATCTTATTTCAGTATTAAAAAGGAATTTACATGATAAGACTCTGAAAACTTCAAGGCTCAGTATATGATATTTGTGCATGCAGATTTAATAAAGTGTACGTGAAATCCCAGGCCAAACTCACAAATAGTTACTAGGCTTTGTGGATTTAGGAGCCATGCTGAGAACGATTCACATGCTGGAAAGGAAAGTGATAGAAAAGAGTATTTCCAATAATTTCTGATTAATTATTAGAAAAAAACTCTGATGATATGTTTTTAAAAGGTTTCAGCTGCATTAGAATTTTCACTAAGCTTTCTCACTTCTCGAGTAAGGCGGAAGTCTAAGAAATAAATACATTTGTAGAAACCAAATAAAAAAAAATCTTCAGTCACACCAATAATTTGATTTATATGGCAATGTGGTGCCTATACAGCCACCATGCTGTATATAGATATACATTTCATTATTTTGAATATATGACCACTGAGATTTATTGAGATGACATATTTTTATGCTATATTTAATTAATTTTAATAAATTATACTTTTTAATTAAAATTAACTAGATCTACAGTGCTATTAAATATGAAATACAGATAATACTACATAGCTGGACTATTTTAGATTTATCTGATGCAGTTAGCAAGTAATATAGCCCATGGCACTTAAAAAATAGCAAAGTAAACTGTATGTTTGTAACAGGATTCTGTCCACAAACCTTTAGTCCCACTGTTTATACTGACTGTCGTAGAAAGAAAAATATGTTCAACATTTTGCAAAATTTAGGCTTTTTATTAAATCCTATTACAGTTATGTTTATGTTTGAAATCACTTCCTTTTGTATACTGTAAATCCTTAAAATCAAGGGACTTCAGCTGCAAAGGAAAAGTGTAGAACCTTAGTCTAGGACTTGACACGGCTGTAATAACAGCATCAAGAATCCTAAAGGCTGTTCTGTTCATTAGAAAGGGATTGAGAGATGTTTATAGTTTAGATAAAATAGGATCATATAATTAGTAGACTAATGAATCTAATGTAGATGTGACACCCATATTATCAATGTCAAATACTTAAGTCTTACAAATAATTAAGTCATTTTAGTAGCACATTTTGCTGATCCAAGGTTAAAACATTTCCAAGTTTATTCAAGTAGCAGCCAAAACAATTAAATATTTTTTAAAATACTGTGTCCTCCCCATTTTTTCTATTCTAGCATTCATGATAACTGGAACGGAAACCTGCAGATTTCTTGGTATTTCAGAGTATCAGTATCAAAGAGAACATGACTCTGTGATGATTAAGAAAAATTACTGTTTGCTCAGGCAAAAGACCTCATGTAAAGGAAAGAGTCATACCTCAAATTTTTGTAATGATACTGGAGATGCTATTCTCAAAATTTTTAATATAAATCAGGCTGTTACAAATATTTATATAATTTTGATATGCAGTTATACAAACAATTATTATTTAAACAGGCATTAAAAAAGAAAGAATTCAGAAAATAAACAAGGAATACTAAGTATGGCCATATAAAATTGGTGCTTAAGAAATCCACAAAGCAACTGACTTCAGTTTCTCATTCATTTCTCACTCTGTTGCCCTCAAATACTGTCTCTCTCATTTTATGTTGGCAACTCCTCTTATATACCACAGTTTGTCTTTATCTTCAATCTAAGTTAAGGTTAGGAGTTTACAAATCTCACTGATGTGTAAAGTTATTACAAAGATCTACTTCCAAATACCATTTAGGGACCCTAACGGCAAACACCTTGGCCCAAATAACTATCATTATGGCCATTTGTGATTCCAATCTGAAGCAAGGCACATAAGGAGTTTCCCATCTTTCTCAGTATGCCACTAGAAAGACTTAAGGTTTGCTATTAATGTCTTTGTATATATTTCTCGACCTTAAATGAGATTTTTCAAAGTATTAATTTTTGTGTAATTCATCACTTGACTGCGTTGCCTTCACAGGCATTTGAAAAAGGACAGCAGCCCTTTTCAATAACTGATGCCAAAGCCAGTATATGGCCACATAACTTTCAATGAGCCTTAGGAAGACTCATTCATCAGTGGCAACTCCTGAGACATTAGTTTAGTCTTCCTCATACCACTAATTTACACAGTCATATTGGCTGTGTAAATTAGACATGCAAATTAGCAGCCAAGAAAGAATAGAGATTAACTGCTGAGATCACAAATAATCTCCTCTTAAAATTAATTAATATTTTGGCTTAGCTTTTTTTTTAGGCTCAAAAAAGACAAGATACAAATTTTTAATGTCTTTTTTCAAGTGGAGGTCAATACTTTTTATAATAGACCAAATTTTCAGAAAATTCTGATTTCCTCTGGAAATCAGGTCCCTTTATTGTACTGCATCTTTATTAGGTGCAGATTTAATGAGATGGACAGATAGAAGAACAAACAGAGCTGTAATTCACCCCTTGCTCAGTCACAGTGCAATGTGATTGGCGCACTTCTTTCACAAGCCAAGAGTTCTTTTACCCCTTACTTTTTCCATTCATGTTAGGGCTGGTTCTTCCCCTATTGGGAACCAGTATCTGTTGTCCTATTGTTCCTACCAGTATCTATTGTCCTACTTACTACTTTTCTATGTATTTCCTACTACAGAACACAGTGGCATTTCAAAATTTTTTTGAAAAAAGGATGAAATAATAAGTACCATCTTTCAGTTTTTACATTATCAGCTAAACAGGCAAAATATAATGCAAAAAGCCTTCAAACTTAGATACCTGAAAAATCTAATTTTAGGTCCTCATTTCTAAAAATCTTTCAAATGTATCAATTAAAAACGTACAGTTTATGACCATCAATACACAAATACTGAACAATTTTCTCCAACAAAAATAAAAAGAACTTATTGATGTGAACATGTGAGTCTTCAGGTTGCAGTAAGGCTCATCATTTTTCTGTTATAATGACACAATAAGGGAAGTACTTTTATTACTATTTTCACAGTACAAGACAGAGTATCCTTGAAACACTGTTCTTTCTTCCAGACAGCTCTTTATGGGAAAACAGACTCAAAAGTGCAATATCCATGCCACCTGAACTTTGAGAAAAGTATTTAATGCATTTCTGCCAGTCCATAATAGCAATATCACTTTCTAGAAAGCCTGCTGGGCTGAGTTGCAGGGCTGAAAATGTGCTGTTTCTTATTTGGTTCTAGTCACCAGTATAGTCTTACATATATAATGACCTTTGTCTGAAGATCTTTTCTATAGTTAAACTCATTTCTGAAGTCTTAAGTATTTCCTGACCCTGTTTCATCTTTGAGTGAGTCAAGTTCCTTACATCTATTTCAGACTTCGCAAAACTGTCCATTGAGGGCTACAGCATTTTTTTACTTTTGAAAGATATTTATTACACGGGGTTTTAAATAAATGGCCTTCTTCATATTTTGATGGGAAAAATGATAGCAAAAGATGTAATACACAGTTTTATCTCGATCTTTTAACTTAATGCAAAAAGAAAAAGCACAAATACTGAACTGGAATAATTATGTCGGGGCATTGCTCCTACAGTATTAGCACCATGTTTTGTAACCAGATCTTACCACTGAATCTGCAGGAGTTAACTGCAGTTCAAGTTAGGAAACAGTATCATAACTGACTAAGCAGCTGTAATACTTAGATCCTTATGTACTTTTCATTTCTGTAAGAACAACACTGTGTAAACATGGGTTAAATGACATCAATAAAGTCTTCTGTGAAGTACTTTGTGTTTAAAGAATGAACAGAAAAATAGCTAATGATAATGGAACAAGAAATCAGTGAAGGATCATAAAGTATTCAGAATAATACTAATGGTGTTAGAGTCTGTTAACTATTTAATTTATAGACTCATGTATTGTGAAATATCTTTGAATGACGGTGAGGTGTAACAGATTACGTTAACCCTTGAACAAGAAACACCCTTATACTAGAGGATAAGTGGAGGTAATAGAGTTTAGCTTGTTTCTTCTTACAGACTGGGCTGGAATGGGTGACTTTAACCATCTTTTACTTATCACAATGATATTGCTGAAAAATTGTGACATTGATTGTGTGGCATCACTGTGGAGAACAGAAAAAAATTATCATACGGATGAGTCAAAAAATGAAAAGCATATGTAAAAATACTTTAATCAACCATCAATACTTTAATAACATATTCTTCTGTCTCTTATCTGGAAATGACTGAAAAAAAAATCCCACAAGTAAACTGGCCACTACTTGGCAAAAGCACTCTCACCTTCTGATGGTGGAGGTTAATCAAAACTGCAAGAGTAAGCTGACATGCATAAATATGATAAACATATGATAAACAATTCTTTATGCATATGATAAACAATTATTTTGTAATATGAAAAATGGTAACTCATATTGATTTTCTAAGCACAACTCTGCAGTATTAAACAGAATTACTGAACGCTCTCAGAACTGGGTGCCAACTTTCATGGAAAAAGTTTCAGACTGGTTGATTTTTATTCCTTTTTTTCCCTTAATATAGTGCTTTTACAGAACATGGAATTATTTATTGGAGGGTTTCTTTAAATACATGATTAAATGCTCTTTTCTCTCTTCAGAGAAAGAAGCATTACCAACATTATCAATGAATTCTGGAACAGTCCTGTAACAACAAATTTACTGAATCTACATGGTGAAGAATAATAATATACTACAGAAAATGTCAGACTTTTTACAGACTTCCACTAAGTGGACAAAAACATTACAATTACAGCAGCTTTCATATACTCAGCTATTTCAGCAAATAAGATTAAAAAAAAAAGGAGTCTAGCTGCTTCCTAAAGACATTCCTACCACAATGCCACCTGAAAGATGCTGCACTGAAATACACAGGCAAAAATTAAATGAAATCAGAAGATGATTTACTACAATGCATAGTGAAAGAGTTCTTGCCACAGCTCCCATTCCTGGGACTATCAGATTCTGAGACCTGTCATGCTTTATAATTTAGCACTTCATTTTAAAAGAAAACAAATACAAACCAAATTTTGTCCTTTCTGAAAGCTGATTGGTAGAAAACACTGACACACTATCAGAGTTGAAAAACTCTTTCAATAACATAGACTGCATATTGCTCAATCAAGTGAGCTATATTTTCAAAGCATGAATTTTTGTTGAAAAAATTCATACTATGAAGATAGAGAACAAGGTTAAAATAAAAATATTGCTTATTACAAAGAGGCTGTTACAGAGTAGAAGACGAAAGATCTTCTTCTGACAAGAAAAATGCTCAGTAACCTATACATCAGCTTTCATGGACCTTCCATCCCCATAAGAAAAGTTTTACAGATACCAGTTCAAACTCTGACCTAAATTTTGAGGGAACTGTACGGAATTCCGTCATGGACTAATTCTAGATTTCTAACTGTTTTGAAGAATAATACATGGTCACTGTGTACAGTATACAAATAGACTCCAGTTTCTCAGAAAATATGTTATTTTAATCGGAGGCTGTTGGAAAATGAGTCATATTCCTCAAAAAAATAGAATCCATGCTTGCAGTTTAAGAGGATGATAGTGACAACTTCTCTTGAACTTGAATGCTGTTAGGACAAAATCATAAGGACTTTTTGAAGAAAAACAAAAAATCTTTCATACAGTTTATAAAATTTTCTTTAAAATTCACTCACTCAGTTACCTTAATACAGAATTCAGCAATGTAAGTGTCTTATAGGGAAGTGTTAGCTAAAAAGAAATAAATGGTCCAGTATAATAGAGCTGTTTTTACTCCTACGCTCTGATAAAATGCTATCCTTACGATAACCGGTCATCTACATTACATCTACTATGAAGAGTTAGAACTGACATCTTGCTAGGAATATTAAGGCAGCTCTTCATTTACACAAATGGAATATGGAGAGGATATGGACCTGATAATATTTACCCACATTTAAACACGAATTTGGTTTATCTATGTTTGCTTTCCTATTAGGCATATTTTCTGTGAATAGGTAGGTATTCAAGATTCACTGGATAAAACCTTCTTGGCAAAGCTTATATGTGAAAGGAACCTCATCATAAAGTCACTATACAATCAATTACACAAGACAGAAACCAGTAAGAACTTTGATTTTCCCCTGATAGGGTTACAAGATTATAAAATCTTAAACTTGGTCAGAAGACAGGAAAAAATTTTTCTGAAAATTAAGTCCACTGTAATGCTGACCTGATACATTAATCGTAAACTAAGAAGATTATATTTACTACTGAGTATTATGCATTATACAGTTACTAAGTATCACCCAAATTCTGAGCACAGAACTATAATTTTTAGAATTAGAAAATCTGAACAAGAAATTTGAGACTATTTTGAGATTATTTAGTCAGAAGATATCTCCTTCCATAGCAATCATGCATACTCAGAATCATAAAATAATCCAGGTTGGAAGGGATGTCTAGAGGTCATCTATTCCAATGCTCTGCTCAAAGCAGGGTCAACTTTGAAGTCAGATCCAACTTCTAAGTTACATATTCCGTTGAATTTTTTAACATATGCAAGCATGGACATGCCACAACTTCTCTGGCAACCTTGCATCCAAATTTCCATAATTCTGCTGCGGCAGCTAGCAGCTGCTTGCGTGAAAAGTAGTATTTAGTGATCTTAAGTTTGTTCACCTCCTCAGCTCAGTGAGCAGAAAGAAAATGGAAAGACTGCTCTGATAATGGACAGCTCTCTGTGGACTTAAAATCATTTTTCTTACAACTCGTTATTTTAGAAATCTACCCTGATACATGAAATATACTAATAAAATAATTTCTGAAAACCCAAAATAGAAATGATGATGAAAAATGAGCTATAGCTGCTGCAGCTTTTAAGCAACATCATGTCAGGAATAGACATCCTTTGATAAGATGTCCGTGTAGGGCATTGGAAATGAAATTATAGACTCTTTGAAATGCACAGAATTTAATAGTTCAAAATCTGTCTTTTTTTTTTTTTTAATTCTACATTCTCTATTCTACAGATGACTTACTACATGAAAATCAACATCATATCAACATTAAACAGGCCCTTTGTCCCTTCATTGTCCCCTCTGTGAAATGAACTATAGGAGCATATCCCCCTGGATAAAACCCATCTAAAATATGTGCTACCATAATAAACATTTCTTCTCATGATCTGTCGAAAAATTGAAAATTATTCAATACAAACACTTTGAAAAAGACTACAGAAATGAAAGTCAGTATTTCATGTTTTCTTCATATTTGCTGCAAATGTCCCTGTAGAAGACCTCCTCGCTCAAAATTACAACTGTAAATTCATGCACTAAAGTGATTTTCCTCTTCAGCTCCAGAACTATGCATCTTCATTGTTCCAGTGCTGCAGGAGAAATACCAAGCTGGTCTTTCACATCACAAATGTGTTCCAGTAATGCTATATAGTGTATATGTAATTTAAATCAGAAACTTTAATAAATTACATTTAAAATGTCTGCATTAGCACTTGATAATTCTACAGCATCTCTCCACAAGCACTTTCTAGAAAACATACAGGAATTTAAAATCACATTGTACTAGTATTGTCAATGATGTAAATTATCCTTGGTTTCAATTTAAAAGATGCTGGTGATGGATTCTAAGTCATTTCTGCATCATCAGTAGAGGTAAAATTGAGAAGAATGAAGCAGAGTCATGAACATAAAATTTAGAAAGAGCTATAAAGAAATACAAAGTAGTCTTAGATATACTTCAATATTAGAATGTAAAATACCCTATTATAGTACAGGTAATTGAGTCAGATGAAACTGTAAGTTTATAACTACAGTCAAAACTTAGAATCAGGTGGAAATAATTCAAAGACTAAATGTGTGGTTACCATTACAGTCCAAAGGAGTAACAGAGTCCAATATATTTCAGATTATAATTTTAAAAATAGTAAAAATATAAAAAAGCAATTTGAAATTAATGTGTTAGAGGAAAAGAAGGAAAAAGAAGGTTCTTACTAACAAAAATTTCCAATATAAATATGTGAACAAAATTTTCCGCTAAATATAGTTTTTCAAAATATGCAAACAGGATTAATCCAAAGCAGGTCTAACACATGAAGAAAAATATAAATCCCCAACACATCTCTGTAAAATTGCTCTAGATTGGTCACAAGTCTTTAAAGATGAAGAAAAAATAAGATAATCATCAAACAGCAGCTGGAAACACAACAGTGTTCAAACTTTTATTTTCAATATGTGCTTGTAATGCACCAGTAAGTTTTAGAGAAAAAGACAAAACGTGATTCTTAGTTCTTTATACTGCATAAAAGCTAAATTAATTCATTTAGTAAATACCCTTTTCACATGTCAGCATGATCACATTAATTGCTTTAAAGACACGATTTAAAAATTACAAAAAAATATTCTCACCACTTCACGAGAATAAAGGTAAAAAATGCTACCCTAGATTTTTGGTGATAATGTCAATAATCCTGTCCTTATTTTTCCCTGCAAATGGCAGTCTAATAAAACAAGCATTGTGCATTCACGTAAAGATTCTATAGTATTTGAAAAATAACAGACTACAACTCATCCTGAACTGTGGTGATTCAGAATCAAGGCAGAACCAACACCTTAACAAAAGCTATTGGTTAAGCCAATATATGAAGGGACAGAATTACAGAAATGTAGCTTCTTCAGATTCCATTACACATTGCTGGACAGTAGCTGAGTACAGTGCCTGCATGGCACTATACTAAAGACTGAGACACGCTATATTTTACATAAGCCAAGAAATGGAAAGAAAGTATTAAAGGGAATCTGGCTACCAAATTGATTCCATCTGGTACCTATGAGGGAGGCACAACTCAAAAAAGGGATTGCTAGGAGAGAAGCCATCCTCAGAGAGAAATGACTAAGCAAGATTAAGAACACAAAATGGTGGAGAAACTGAACCCAAAATCTAATTCATTAACAGAAGAGCTTCAGTACTCATGTTTGTCATAATCTGTTGAAGGATATGACTACATTAGAAGGAGTAGGGCATTAAATGGTTTGGGCTGCGAAGCCAAGTTCCAATTGCCTGGCTGTCTGGAGCAATTCCACAAAAATGCATTTTCTAGAACAATTACCAGGCTTGTCCTAGAGTACTGAGTTTATTAGAGCATCATGAGATTTTGCAAGGATGCATGGGCAGTAATTCCCAAATGAGTAACATTACCAAAGAAATAATAGCAGCTGTTCTTTCCCCTGAAGAGTATCAGGATTAAGGAATGCAACTGGGCTTCAGTAATGATGCCAGTTCAGTAATGAATCCGATTAATAGGATCAAGGAATGCAATTGGGCTTCAGTAATGTCCTTGCTTCTAATTTCAGACCAGAGGATATTTCCTAAGATATTTTCATCTTCTATCATCTGCATCACTACTAAAACATTTCTGGCAAAGTCAAGAATTTAATTTCGGTTTCATGACTCTGAGATTAATATGCTTATAATGATCTTATTCTTGTACTAACAAAAATAGAGTGGCACATGATACTGGGAATAATGAAAATTATGGTAGAAGCCCCTGACACTATTTCACAAAAGGGGAACAAGAGACAATAATGTAAGTACCAGCTTTTCACTTTTGAAACTAGATTCAAACTCTTTCTAAGGTGAAAATGATCTCATACTAATTTCCAACTGTTCTTATCACAAAACCACTACTCAGCTGGCACGGTTTCTTGACAAACCCAGGACTGACTAAAAGGGATAGCACAACTAGGATTGAGAAGTATTGGCAGGATTGAGGGAGCCTGCCTGCAACTGGCTTTAGATAGTGCTTTTCTTCATTTTAATATCACAAAATCTGTTGTGATTATCTAACCTAAAGGAAATCCCATATAACTTTGTATTAGCACAACCCAAATGAATAAAACTGAAATTATGCCAATCTACTATTAATAACTGCCAGACTTGCATAATAACCATTGTTAATAGTTTTTCAGATTGTTTTGGGAAGGAGACAGCATGTCACCAAACTTCTAGGTAAGGCTAGTTTACAAGCCTAAACGGGAGGCTTGTTCAGTGGAAGCAATACACAATACTGCCATTACAAAAGCTTTATGTTTGGCAGAACAATCATTTTCCCCCTTGATCCTTCATTCTGGGATCTATAAGACCCTGCAATTTTCAGATAGCAATGGCACAAGATCAAGGTTATTACTATTTTTTTAAGATAGCATTTTTTAACAAAAGGAGAGAAGCACAGAAACAGCCGGGCAGCAGTTGCACATGTGGCATTCATGTTCTGTAATAATTTCAGTCTGAATCCTGCCAATATCACTTCATCTCAAGCCACTTGCTGGGACACTGAGCACATCCATCCTCTCCTGTAGGCTTTATTTCTACCCAACAAAGAGACTATGCTTGGCTCCAGAGACTGTTAGTCTTCAGTTTTGTGGGCACAAAAACAACTCAAAATCTACTATGAATAGTGAATAGGAAAAAAAAAACAAACCTTAGCAGTCAGTAGCAGGCACAGGATCATGGAGGGTCTCTCCATTAGTAGAGCTGACTTGTAAAAATAATCCTTGGCAGAAACAGGACTTGCAGCACATTTGAGAAAGGCAACTTTCTAGAAAGATTTCATGATTTTCCATATTTAATTCTAAGATTTTTTTTGACTAATCTCCAATCTTTTTTAAGAACTGACCATACTCTCAGGTATCACTTGCACTTAAAAATTCCATAGACTGTCTATCAGCAGCTTCGGTAGTACAATAGTTATTGTCATTAAACATTTATAAAATACAAAATACTCTTGCTGAATAGGAAAGGACACTGTTTCAGATAAAAAGAACTACTGTTCTTATAAAACCCCAGTGTATCTAAACAAATACAGATTTGGAAAAATTATTCTATGACCAAAGTGTAGTTACTGTGAATAACAGTATGAAAATAAAGTGGTTTGGAAGACATCTTAAATATACTTTTTACTTTACATTTTCTATAGCACAGAGTTCACATCTAATACTGCTGTGACTGGTGATGCTGTAATACTATTGCTGGGGTTGCAAGACATTTTGGGACATAGAAGATGTGGGGTTTCATGTACCATTTCATAGACCATTCAAATGTTCACTCTTACACTGAGTGCATCAGATTTGCTTTTTTCTACTGAGGTCATGTGTAATTTGAGGGTTGTTTTTAGCCTATCCTAAACACAGCAGTCTGAATTCTTACTGTACATAGGGACCAGCATGTGACATGGTACCCTTCTGAACACTCACCCAGTGCAGATAAGGAGAAGTCTCTGTCAGGGCCCTGAGCACGCTGTAACAGGTCTTAATAGCCCTGAGTAGACTCACCTGGCACCTCCACTCACACCCTCTGCCCATGGGCCCAGGGCCTCCATTTAAACTCAGGCCTGTGCCTTCACTCCCTGCCTGAGCCGTGTTGTAGGACTGCTAGAGGCCTGGGCCTACCCAGGTAATGTGGGGCTGTATCTGGCCCAAGTTACCCTTGCCAGCCCTGATTCTGACCTGCAGGTGGGCTTCCTCACTTGACCTTGGACCTGCCTTGTCAGCACATGTTTACCTGATGATCTGGATTCCAGCTGCCCTCTTTGGTTCTGCCCTGCTTTGGTACTGCTGGGCCCTGCCTGCTGAGGCACTGGCCCTGCGCCCCTGCCGCCCCGCCATGACTCTGCTTGGCTGGCTGTCCCACAGCCCTTGCTGCTTCCTAATGGCCTCTGTTGTGGTGGTACTTTAGATACACCCCTGAAGACATAGGAAATGGATAACAAAGAAGCCCTGTTTTTCAATCACAGTGCACAGCTTCAGCAGTTTGGGGGTTCTTTGATTTTTAGGAACCACCACATACCACCTGCTCCTACAATAAGTATAGTGAGCTGGAGCAGCTGGTTGATCTTCCCAGGGACAAAAACTTTATTTGTCTGATGTGGAGCTTTAATATAAACTCTCAAGAAGGATTTCTCTCCAATGAGCAGCTTGGAGGAGGCAACATTCTTCAATTTTAACAGAAGCTTATATTCAGTTTAATTACACTCAAACTTTCACTGTACTCCCAGGAAGAACCTGGAAAATAAACACCTTTAAAACAAGGAGTCATGTTGTGCCATGTGGTAGGCTATGTCTACAGAACATATGACGTTCATCAGCTTAAGATCAGGCTGTGCTTTGAGACATTTAAAAAAAAAAAAAAACACTTCAAGACTTAGCATTGCACCTTTGACTGTACTCAACATTTTCTAAGTTGAGAGTGGGAACCTGGACATCCTAGGAACTACTGCAGCAACAGATATCCTAAGTATGGCACAATCTGGATGCAAAGGACTAAGATAACTTCCAGCACTGTAGAAAAAAGAGAAGGTTACACGCTTGTTTAAATTTATTCTCAGGCCCACACATAATATATTGTCAGCATAAACTTCATCAGTATGCATATCCTACAAAGGAAATCCTTGCAGGGACATTTTGACAACATGCCTCTTGCTGAAGGATTACTCAGTCAAAAACCTGATATTACTTTTGTGCTCAGTGATACAATGCAATATTCTCAGTACAATAATGGGCCATTATCTCTTGTTTTCTAAGATGCTTTGAACTGCAGACAGAAACTTCCATGTCATTACAGCACTTGCTATGTTAATGTAAAAAACCAAAACAGTGCTGCCTCTGCTGGAAGGTAGATTTTTCATTTTAGGTTTGTATAGCATGTAGGTTCTTAAAGCACTCTTAAAAGGTGAACATATGTCTTTGAAGGTAACTTTAGTGACATGGGTGACAGATTATAGTTAAGCCTCTACCAATGAAACTGCACATATCTTATATGCAAGTACAATGCACTTGCGTCCCAGTTACATTACATTTACTCCTAGATTTTAATTTTCCTCCCATGCCTCTCATTATCCAAGGTATTGAGTAGTTACAAGCGAACAAACTGTTTTAACAACAATGGAGCATTATACTTCTAGTCCAGGATAAAAATTGTGAAGAGACCTTATTATAAAACAAGAGGATCTTTGAATGAAGAGGTTAATGAGGAATGTATGTCAAATCCAAAATCACTCAGCCAATAATCCTGTGAAGTACAGTTTGTTTGGGGTATTTATTTTATGGTGTTTAGTCAGTTCCTTTGGTATGCAAAACAGGAAATCAAAATGACATGTATATACAGCATTAGAGTGTAACTCATGAAGATCTGGCTTTTTACAGCATGTAGGAAGTGAGCTTTCTTCTCTTGCAGATATAATCATTAAGAGGCATTCTTTCTCCATTTTTTTTAGAAATTAGGAAGTGTAGTTATCAGATGAGGATTACATAAAAAAACCCCAACACATTAGCCCTCCTTTTACATTGGCATAAGCCACTGCTGTGGCTTAAACTGGCATAAGGATGCATAAATTATAAGGAAGAAGACATATATAGCCAATCCTATGTGCAAGTACTGAATTTGATTCCTCTGTTCAGAATTTCTGAGTCACTCAAGTAGACATATTTGATAGGAATGTGATCTAATTATTTTACTGCTAAACCTGAAACAGTTGCTATTAGGAGCAAATTAGCAAGAGACCTTTGGATAATCCTACCACTCAAATCAAAGTCTCAGTCAATTAGCCATCTTAATAAATAACAGTTCCCTAAAAAGAGACAGGAAAAAGAGATTAAACAAATATGACGAAAACCCTGTAAGATTAAAAATTTATCAATTTCCCAAAGGTCAGGAAGGAAGCCAGGATCTAAATTAGATTAAAGGTTTGATTTTTCTACTCTTTTGTCTTTATTCAGGAATATTAAAACTAAAATAAAACCATGTTAATGTAATGATTTTTTCATTGTGGTCACAGGCCATACCTGTGTAAAGAATTCAGTTCAGCTGCATGTAATGAGAATCTGGAGGGTAGCTTAGAGCAAACATTTTGGTCAGAAGCAATCACCAGGTAACCAGAGGCTTTTGGCTTTTTGTGGCCATTTAGCTGTCTTGTCTATGTCATGGAAGTGAGGATGGATGCCCTATACAGGGTTGGTTGACTTCTTCATGGCATCAGTGCTTCCCTACGCAGACAATGTACATTACTCTATCACCTACACGCATAATCGTCTGCTTTTATTTTGCCTAAGTTGTTCCAGCCATTTACTTCATGTATTTTGCTATAAGTTTGAATTCAGCCCAACTGACAGGTTAGTAACAGAGCAAACTGACTATACATTCCATTGCTCTACAGCATGTCTTTTGGGAAATATGATGCTGTATGCATATTTACTTGTACTATTTTTTTTTTAGAATTAATAACTTGAAATAACACACCAACCTGTAAAAAAAAAAAAAAAAGAAATTAGAGGTAAGGAAAAAATATGCCTTGCAATCATGCAACAGTAATGGAGTTGATGGTACAGTATGGCACGGGTTCTTATGATTTGGTATTGAATCTATAGGAAGCTCCCTCATATGCAGAGGAGAACCAACTCTTAGCCCAGTGTTCCTTTACTGTGCTGCTGCTGAATAATGCATTTTATACTTGCATTCTAAAAATCTACATTTAAAATACTGGCTTGGCTGACAAAAAATGCTCAGCATAGAGTGGCTACCTTTCAGCAAGAGAGCTTTGTAAGTACAGACTAACAAGGGAAATCATGTCATTAATCACTGCACATATGGTTACTGGCAATGGCAATATATATGGAATTAACTCACCTGATAACCTAATTCTGCTTCTGTTAAAGACAACAGCAAACTCCTACTGTCTAACATAGAAAAAGAACGGAACTCTTAATATGCTGAGGAATTGATAGCACTATGCTCTACAAATTATAATGCTGCACCCATTTCTTCTTAGCTAATCATAATTCACACTTTAACACTGTGATTAAATAAATTCAAATAAATCCAAATATTTTAAATGAAATAGTCTCTGACTTAGAATGGTCTTTGTGTCTGAATATATAATTGTTTATCCTCATCTATCACACATAAGTGCTCAGTCTTCGGTCATAACAGTTTTTCTGCACATATATAATACTATCCATAATGTATGTTTCAGTCACACTACAATATAAACAAGATCTATAAAAATATTTTAAATTAATTTAAAGTTTCAGTTTTATATATCTTTATTACAGCTGGTTTAAATCTATAAAAGAGCTACTTGTTAAAAAGTCTTGAATAGATCCTATGAAAAGAAGTTAAATTTATGATGTTTAGTATTACATATTATACAGTTTCTTTATTTTTTTGCTCACTTGATCACGCTGTGAAAAATTCATGAATATTTAGCTATTAAATGATATGCAAAATTTTCATTACCATTTTATTGAAAACTTGACATCTTAAAATACCATACATACCATTAGTATTCTAGTGCATTGTCACCTTATTGAAAAATGCTGCTAAAAAACAATACCACCATTCAGAGAAAAAAAAATTGTCCGCCCAAGGCTATTAACTATAGTTCTACACATACATTAGTGACAAATAAGTGAAGCAGCCAATGCTCACAAAAGATGTCACTAAAATGCTAGGAAACAACTGTAACCATAGAAACCATCTCACACTGCAATCTGAACATCTTTTGTCAGTGTTTGACTAGAAATGAGATGCTTAAAATCATTAGGCTATCAAAAAATCTGAAGTCTCTTCATTGAAATTTACATATTTAAATATTTTGAAACCTGCAAAAACTTCAACATGATACTTTCATAAAATATTTTTTCAGCTCCTAGCCCTCAACTATCACTTTAGATATAATAACAAGGATTATACAGATGATTACTCCCTCCCCCAAAGTCTCCCCCACCAGACCCTTTCTTTAGTATACATACACGAAGAAGAACCTAGGCATTAAAAAACAAACCACTACCAAAAAATGGGGTAAGAAGTGAGGACAATTTACTCAAATCTCTTTAATCCAAAATATTCAGAGATACGGCACTTACTGTCTCTACTTACTGCTTTGGGTTTTTAAAAAATATTTTCATGATCATAATTCACCCTACTGACAGGATTACTGATATTGTATAACCTTCATGACATTAGGTATAAATTTGCCTACAGATAACAAAATACCTGAATGAGAAATTTTCTCAACTGACTTAAAGAAGTTTGAGAACTTTTGAAGATTAAGTATCTCTCCATTAGGCTAATGGCTTATTATTAACAGTACCTAATAAAAATGACCTATACAGCTTCTGGCCTATAGAATAATAGTACATCCCAGCCTTTCTGTACAGTGACTGATCCTGTTCTGTAGGGCTGGAGGAATATGTATGAAGGCAGCCTTAGTTCTTTTTGCAGTAGGACTCTGTGTTACAGTAAACCTGATTCTGAAAAACTGCTGTAGAAAGGCAAACCAAGGGCATAAATGGTGATTAATCCTTTAATACAACAAATTCCAATGGTACAAAGGACAGCTAATAACAGACGTGCTGTTGTTTGCAGGAAATGCTTGCTGATTTTTAATAGAAAAAACATTTCCAATTCTGTATGTGCTCTAATTTATCATTAATGAACTATGACATTTCAGAGATATAGATCAAAGACATTTTTAATGGAAAAGCCAAGGACTGAAATAATATGTACAATTTCCTTTCATTATCTTTTCTACAGGTCCTGAACTTTCGGGTTCATGTGGGCAGTACTACTTAACCAAGACTCTGTTATGCAATACATCGCCCAATTTCTCTATTTCATTTTTCATGACTTTAAGCAAAATTCAATGGTCTTATAAACAACTGATTGCCAAGAATCAAAGGCTATGAGCTTGTCCTTTAAAGCATTGTTTGCCAGTGCATTGTGATTTAACACTTGCAAGAGAATGTGAAGAATTTCAAATTCCCCCTCTTCCCACCACCCCATCCTTTGGTGGGCCATCAATCTGATGCTTTCGCAAACAGTACAAGATACATTAGAACTGGTAAGAATGTCTTTCTTATGATTGGCAAACAAGCTATCACCATTTGCAAACTTGGAGTCTGTTATTATTAATGGCAAACTAGAATGCAAGTGAAAAAAGGCAAAAGAGGAAGAAACTAAGAAATATGTAATACAATTTGTTACAAAGTGGTTTTATTATGTGTGTTTTACCAATGAGTTTCACAGAATTAAACATAAGAGAACTGATGTATTTTAAATACCATCAAACTCATTCTGTAATTAGTAATTGACTGATGGAGGCTTTGTCTATGTAGAGATTGCGCTGCAAAAGTTAAAAGAAATCACAGGAACAAAAAATGCAAGACTAAGATTTTAGTTTCTAGAAGGAGTATAATAAACAAGCATAAATGTTAAAAAATTATTTTTTTTCTTAATATGTTCTCTGAAAATGAACGGCTCACAATATTTTAAAGATGATGAAGCAATCTTTTTCAAGTAATGGGATGAAATATTCTATGCAAGTACCCAATAATTTTTGTCTAAAGTCATAATGAGTTTTAATTTCTGAATCCAGCCTTGTCCTATATCATATTCATATGTACATTTAAAGTGTATGTTAATACTACTTTGCTGCCTGTAGTTCATTGTCTTCCTATCGCACAAAGTTGTTATGAGTAAGAAGAATGTCTTATAGAAGGTAAAGAAATGGAAAAAATTATGAACTAGGATCACAACTTTTCTTATTGTTTACTGTCCCAATAGTCTTTACTGTATTTTTTATATATATATAAAAACATCCATATATAAATATAT
>NW_009626066.1:0-866 GCF_000690535.1 Cariama cristata | reverse complement strand
TGTTCCGTCCGCTGATTCGTTGACTGGACAGCCAAGGGGTGATCAGCAGAACTCACTCACCTTTTAATAGCCCCATATGACCAGTGCTAATGGCTAATGGAGAATGGAGACTAACAGTAGACTACTGTGGCCTGAATGAAGTCACACTGTCGCTGGGTGCTGCCGTGCCAGACATGCTAGAACTTCAATACGAACGGAGTCAAAGGCAGCAAAGCGGTATGCCACAACTGCTATCGCTAATGCATTTTTCTCAATGTCCTTGGCAGCAGAGTGCTGGCCTCAGTTTGCTTTCACTCTGTGGGACGTCCAGTACACCTGGAATTGACTGCCCCAGGGGTGGAAACACAGCCCCACCATTTGCCATGGGCTGATCCAGACTGCACTGGAATAGAGTGAAGCTCCAGAACTCCTGCAATACATTGATGGCATCATTGTATGGGGCAACACAGCACAAGAAGTTTTGGAGAAAGGGAAGAAAATAATCCAAATTCTTCTGAAAGCTGGTTTTGCCGTAACATAAAGTAAGGTGAAGGGACCTGCACAGAAGATCCAGGTTTTAGGAATAAAATGGCAAGATGGACGTTCAATGGATATGATAAAGAAAATAGCAGCTATGTCTCCACTGACTAGTAAAAAGAAAACGCAAGCTTTCTTAGGCAGCGTGGGTTTTTGGAGAATGTATGTTCCAAATTTCAGTCTGATTATAAGCCCACTCTATCAAGTGACTCAGAAGAATGATTTTAAACGTGGCCCTGAGTAACAACAAACCTTTGAACAAATTAAACAGCAGATTGTTCATGCATATTAAAAATGTGCTCTACATCACATCCAGGGAGAATGGCCCTACCTGGCGTCTCTGGCAGAAA
>NW_009626065.1:0-443 GCF_000690535.1 Cariama cristata | reverse complement strand
TTTCTGTTTTCCAGACCTGCAGCAAAAACGGGGACCGAAAAGAACAAGGTACTGTAAAATTAGTTTCTTGATAAAGAGTTTGTGTTGCCTCTTAACCATTTAGATGGGAACAGCATTTATGTAGTGATTAAGCAGATGCACAAATTGCTGCTAGTATGCAGCTTTATCATAGTGGAGCCAAATGTGTGGGCTGCGAACGAGAGAATGAATGATTCGTGCGTTTGTAATGAACTGTAATACTATCGAGTTGTATAGAGAAAATGCTGTATTGTTTGTAGGTCAGCATACAAACGGGTGGAACTGATGACCTTGATTTAACTCGCTCATCTGACACGACTTCAGAGGATGTCGAATCACCAACCTCAACGTATAAAGAGGCTCTGTTGTTATTAGAGCAGCTTAGTGTGGATCATGCGGGTATGTTTTCAAGTCACTTTGTCTTC
>NW_009626064.1:0-37978 GCF_000690535.1 Cariama cristata | reverse complement strand
AGGGCAATAGAGGGAATGCACTGCTTCTAGCTCATCATGGTCCTCACACTGCCCAAGCTGGGGTCACAGAGCAGGGGAAGCAGGAAGAGTAAAATACATTACCACAGGTCAACCAGGAAAGGGTTACTGTCTACCTGCCTGGTGTATGACTCATGTCTGGAGCTAAAGCTGGCCTCTTTCTGTGGGCTATGAAAAACAAGAGGAAAACTGTCTGAAAAACATTTTGTTAGAGCAATAAATTGTTTTCTGGGAGTAGGGCCTGAAACAGTGCTGGGTGTGGTACTGGTGCCTTCCTGAGCAGAGCCAGAAGCAAGCAAGAATCACTGCAGATTCATGGGGGGCATACAGCAGGTGGAGTGCAAGAGGAGGAGAGGGAAGGAGTTTTTTCTATGCAGAGGACAGATTTGTACATGATAGCAACAGAAACATCTTGATAATGCCTGAACTCCAATCATAAACAAATGGAGAAGTTTGATCACATATTTGTTCCTCTGAATAATTCATATGCTTCGATGACCTGAATAGTTATTGTTTACATAGTACAACTCAGCCCCTTCAGCATATTTATGCTTCTGAAACCTTTGAAGATTTCAGTGGAAGTGACCATGTCTGTTTTCAATACGGGTCAAGAGAGCATATGTGTGCAACAAAATACCTTCAGGGATATCAGTCTTATACTTTAATCTCATCAAATATTGCTGCTTAGATTTCCCTTTCTTATAAAAGCCAGAAAGGTCCAGGAATTTAGTATTCAAATGTCCCCAGTTTGATAAAGTTTTTGGAGACCTCTCTTTATTTTCCCTTCAGTTTTCCTTTGCACAAGTAGCTTGGTCTCACGTGCCTTTCTCTGTCTTGCCCTTGTCTCAACCATCTAAGTAACATGGGTTGCCTAGCCCTTCAGAAAATTCTACCAAGGAGTCTGGCAGCTGCAGGGCTCTATGTTAGTGTGCTGGTTTTGTCTGGGATAGAGTTAATTTTCTTCATAGTAGCTAGTATGGGGATGTGTTTTGACTTGTGCTGAAAGCAGTGTTAATCATACCGGGATATTTTTGTTACTGCTGAGCAGTGCTTACACAGAGTCAAGGTCTTTTCTGCCTCCCACCCCACCAGTGAGAAGGCTGGGGGTGCACATTGAGTTGGGAGGCAACACAGCCGGGACAGCTGACCCCAGCTGACCCCAAATAACTCAAGTGATATTCCATACTATATGACGTCATGCTCAGCATATAAAGCTGAGGGAAGAAGAAGGAAGGGCGGGATGTTCGGAGTGATGGCATTTGTCTTCCCAAGTAACCGTTATGCGTGATGGACCCCTGCTTTCCTGGAGATGGCTGAACACGTGCCTGCCCATGGGGAGTGGGGAATGAATTACTTGTTTTGCTTTGCTTGCGTGCACAGCTTTTGGTTTACTTATTAAATAGTCTTTATCTCAAAAGGTCTTTTCTGCCTCCCACCCCACCAGTGAGAAGGCTGGGGGTGCACATTGAGTTGGGAGGCAACACAGCCGGGACAGCTGACCCCAGCTGACCCCAAATAACTCAAGTGATATTCCATACTATATGACGTCATGCTCAGCATATAAAGCTGAGGGAAGAAGAAGGAAGGGCGGGATGTTCGGAGTGATGGCATTTGTCTTCCCAAGTAACCGTTATGCGTGATGGACCCCTGCTTTCCTGGAGATGGCTGAACACGTGCCTGCCCATGGGGAGTGGGGAATGAATTACTTGTTTTGCTTTGCTTGCGTGCACAGCTTTTGGTTTACTTATTAAATAGTCTTTATCTCAACCCAAGAGTTTTCTCACTTTTACCCTTCCAAATCTCTCCCCCATCCCAACACGGGAGGATTGAGTGAATGGCTGTGTGGGGCTTAGTCGCCAGCTGGGGTTAAACCACAACAGTTAGGGACCACATCTTGCAGGATATGGGGGCAGGAGCAGCTGTGGGTTTTGATGGACTAGTCTTCTCTGCATCATCAACACCACCATCCAAAGACCAGATGGCATCTCTGCAGAAATCTCCTGTTGCTGGACCATACTGACTTTTTGGTCGAACATCTGCTGTAACCCACCTCCTCTGAGAAGTTCACTAGGCTAACAAATATGTCTTGTGAACTGTATGTGATTCTTATACCATCAGCTGGGCACTTCAGTTTGTGCTATTACTTGTGTTACTAGACCTAATATTTCCAGTGATTTTGGTGGCATTAATATTACGAGTTGATGTGTTCAGAAAGTGCTGAAAATTAGACTTTACTTCACAGTAAAAGTTGCCCAAAAATTTAGAGTAACTTTCAAAATCTTTGATAACAAGAGAGGAATGAAGAAACTGCTTCCAAATTCGGGGTATCACAGAGGCTAGAAATTAAGCTAAATGAAGTTATTGCCTTTATCAGGTCAACAAAAAGAAGATCATAGCAGACCCCCCAAGAGATTAGGTGATGTTAGTAGAGGCAATGTCTCTTGTGTGGATATAATTAGCTGAATGGGAAGCCTTCGCATTGGAAAGGCTGAACACAGACAGATCTACATTGCTTGTATGGTAGAGTGGTAACTACATATGGATTTAATCTTGCCACCAAAACTAATGTGTGTCTGTATCAGATGTTAATGTAATTTACCATTTCAATTCACAGTTCAGCAAAGCAAGTTCCCCATGAAAACTAAATTTTCATCTCTATTCCCTTTATTTCCCCCCCTTCCCCTTAAAGGATTTTTATCTGCTTCAGATTTCAACACCTCTGTCAAGCAGTCTGCAATGTTCCAGGTTTAATATCACTTTACCTTTCAAATATAACTACAGAAGAGTGAGGTATTGGGATTAGCTCACTAGACTTGTCTGATCTATGTGATCGTAGCTTTGCAAGTATCCACTTAACCAACAACAATGCCAAATGAGGGAGGTAGGGAGTCTTTTATTGATCCATACAGTTCTGCCTTAAAAAAAAGAGAAGCACACTCTTGCATGCAAACTTGTTCTGGTATATCTTCTATCATCTTCCAAACTCCACAAATGCAGGGACAGGCAGTAGGGAAAACATTATTTATCTATTTTCTCAACTTGAGGAGGTTGACTGATTTAGTTGAAGGAAAGAACATGACTTGAAGATTTCCACAGAAAAGAACCAAATCCAAAAGCCTTTTATTAAAAAAAAAGGTTTGAAAGCCTTCAGTTAATTTTTATTGAATGAGTTATATTTATACTTTGCAATATGCAGGAACTCAAGTTTCAGACTGCCAAAAGCACAGGATGGGATCATGTGGTTATTGGCTGGTCTACCCTTCAGCACAACAAAGTAGCCATTGAAGCATTTACTTTTGAAATGGTTCAGTGTATCCGCATTGACCAACACTGGTTAATGCAAATGGCTCAGCCTGCCCACACACGCCACTCACAAAATTCCAGACACAGTTCCTCCCTTTCTATACTGTGCTTGGTATTTTTTAGGATACTACATTTTTTTATATCTTTTTAAGGAATAAAATTCAAAAGAGGGGTGGTGTTCTGTTTCTCTTAAGTGTTATGTTTGTAAAGAAATTCTGACGGTTCTAAGCAAAAGTCTAAATAGCTTCAAAAGGCATCCAACACAGAAGAATGAATTCTTACTACTTTATTTTTTTCCTGAGTTTGACAAGTGCTCAGACATTTTATTTATGATTTGAGAGATAGAAGTTCAGTTCTCTGCTTTGCTGCAGGAATTTTTGTATGACCTTATCCAAATCATTTTGATTCTCCCCCTCTACTCTGCTCTGGTGAGATGCTGAAAGCATTCATCTCTGGGGCCCCTAGCACAAGAAGGACATGGACCTGTTGGACCGAGTCCAGAGGAGGCCACGAAAATGATCCAAGGGCTGGAGCACCTCTCCTGTGAAGACAGGCTGAGAGAGTTGGGGTTGTTCAGCCTGGAGAAGAGAAGGCGCCAGGGAGACCTTAGAGCAGCCTTCCAGTACCTAAAGGGGCCTACAAGAAAGCTGGGGAGGGTCTTTTTACAAGGGCATGGAGTGATAGGACAATGGGTAATGGCTTTAAATTGGAAAAGGGAATATTTAGATTAGATGTAAGGAAGAAATTATTCATTGTGAAGGTGGTGAGGCACTGGCACAGGTTGCCCAGAGAAGCTGTGGATGCCCCATCCCTGGAAGTGTTCAAGGCCAGGTTGGATGGGGCTTTGAGCAACCTGGTCTAGTGGAAGGTGTCCCTGCCCATGGCAGGGGCATTGGAACTAGATGATCTTTAAGATCTCTTCCAACCAAACCATTCTGCGATTCTATGGTTCTATGGCTTAGCTGTGGTGAAAAATGAATATAAAACTATAAATATAAAACTAAAAGAATATAAAGGCAATAAAATGAAGTGAGAATAATTATATCAAAGATTGTGTTATATCTATCACAAAAATATTGTGGTAGTTACCAATATTTGTCATGTTATATTGAAGACTGTTATAAGCAAAAATAAAGATTAGCACTGGGAAGCTATTTCAGTAATCTCTAAAAAAATTACTAGCAGTCAAATTAGTTGCATCTTTCAAGAAGAAGTGTATCCAAAACAACTGAGTTTTTATGAAAGATCTATTATATGTGAAGGTTTGAATTACTATCTTTGCTACCTGTTAAAACAGCTATTGAAGGGTAGTCACTGTGAGACAGCACAGTGAAAACTGGTTGGTTTAGTATGTTGATATTTCTGTTTAATGCTGTTTTTAAATGATTGAGAAGTTCTGCTGGGGCAGACTCAAGACACTGTAAAGCTCATTCATTGAAATAATAATGCGTAGACCAAGCACTGCCAGAGAGTTCAAATGCATATGAAACGCTGACATGCTCTGTATCTGGACTCCAAGGACAGAATTAATCTCTCCAGATGTAGACATCTTCTTTTCAGTTAGTCCTGCTAAGCCGCTTTCTGGTTAATGAGAAGACACAGGCACTACTATCTCATGCTATAATAGTTTTCTACACCTTCTAGGACTTTTTCTTTCTGCTGTCTTTAAGGGATAATACGAGGCTCAGATAAAAAGCCTACATTTAGATACCTAAAGCGAAATTAATTTCATCCCATGCTCTCCTTGCTTACAGATCAGGAAAAAACAACTGGAGCTTACCACTAATAACAGTTTGTAACTGTCCTGCACGGAGTTGACAAAAGCCACAGAGTTTATGTACTTGCACTACTGAAGTCTCACAAAAGGACTTTCAGATGCTTTAACTGATGCTCTCAGGATACCCTAAGTAGCAGAAATGTTACTAGAGAACAGCAGAAAAAAAGTGGCTCCAAAAATGTTACTTGCTGCCTCTTGTGTATCTCATTTCAACATTGCGTGATAAGCCAGTATTGAAACTCTTGTAGCATCTGTCTCAAGCTATCATAACACTTTGTGACAGTGGATTGAGTTCATTGGGACTGAGAATATGTCTTTCTATTTTATCTGAAGCATCATGTATTTGAAATCACTGTTGTATTAGAGAAATACAAAATGGGCAGCTAGAGTGGTCTCATGCAGCCTTTCCCTTATGTCTCTCTCCAACAGAATGTATCTGCAGGCTCCAGGTGAAGGACTGCCAAGGCAAGCAAGAAAACCAACTCCATCCGATCTTATGAACATCAAGAGAGGTGCAGGGACTTCCTCTAACATGCCAGAAGGCTTCCTTCCAGGCTTCATCCAGATCTCTGGCCAACTGCAGCTATGGCAGCTGATCCATACAGTGAAATTTCATTTCATTACCCTGACCATTTTATTTTTTTTTATCAAAATAGGTTCAACAGTTTTAATAGTAGATCTTTGCTAGACTTAAGGGTCCTTATTTTGTCTGAAATGAGTTAGTTCAGTTGGCAGTTCTGTGAAATGGATAAAGGGCTGAAGAAATAAACAGGTGGGAGCAGGCTGCAAGGGAGGTATCTTTTCAGGCAGTGTGGGTGAAATTGAAAGAGAAGATAGGAGTAAGTTTTTGCTAACTTGTGACTTCAGCAAAACTCTCTGCAACTCTTTTCCACTCATTTTCAGACAGATAGGGAAATCAGCAGTGGTTCTGGCAACATAAACTGTCAGAAGGATCCCTCAGTGAAAAATGTATTGCAGCTTAATTCGGTTCTCAATAGAATCATTGTCAGACTGCTACAGGACTGCAGGGATGTGTTAGGATGGGTTTGTTATGCAGATAGCTATTCCATTAACATGTTCAAAACATAACCTCTCCTTGGAAAGGGAAACTCTACTGAAGGAAATGCGGCAGAGCCTTCTGTAAATTCCAAATAATAAAGGGTTTTCTCCATCTGTTTCCAGTGATTTCCTTACTCTATGCGCATTTTCGGTCCTTTCTAGAAGTGTGAAGAAAAATAAATTTTGGCTCATCTTAAATTTAGCTAAGATCTTCCTTTAAGGCTTTGAAAGACCTTTGAAAATCTGTAGCAAACTAGAAACACAAGAAGAGTTCTAATTCTTGAAACAAGTACAAACAAGGAAATCTTGATTTCTAATACAAACCTGTTCAGCAACATATTCTTGATAAGGAACTAAATTTTGGGTGTCTCTGTTGAATTTCAGTTTAATTCCTTTTGGCTGAATTTAGTAAGATTTGGGACTGCATTTGTTTTTAGATAATGTGGTGAATGCCTCTTGGGTAGTTCTGTAGGTGTTAAAAGAATACAAATAATGAACAACAATGATAATTACCTGCCATCCCCTGGAAAGTTTTATGAAGATAATTTTGTTGAAAACAACTGTAAATAAGTCTCTAAGAATATTAGCCAGCATCCAGAATATGCCTGGGGACTGTGTCATATGAGTAACATTTTCCACAAACTCTTCAGTGAGGTTCTAATAGCTGTTTTCTGTTTAACAGAACACTGTTCCTCTGTCTTCAAAATTAATTCAGCTTTCACTAAGCCTGAGATTTTGCTCTTCTTCATTATTATTGAACTGAAACTGTATTTTATTTCCTACAGTATAAGACATTGTCTTTTAGAATCAGAACTGAATCAGTGTTTTCTTACCCTGTCCATGTCTAAAATATATCCCAGGTATGAAGTTCTATGTATGCATACAGCTGTGACATTATCCCATGGGTAAAAAGCTTTCCACAGAGCCTCAACATAGCATGTAATTTAGAATCAATTTCTAAAAGACAAAAATATTGTCTGTAGCTACTCAAATAATTTCATTATGGCTAGTAAGCCTATCAGGCACCTCTAGGTTGGCCTTGATCTGGATACCATACTCAACCATGACTCACCTCAGTATGGTTGAAGGGATAGATGCTATGTTTCAGTGCAAGGTATTTCTTTTTTCCACGTCTGAATTGTAGAAACATTTGGTCATCCACAAAGTGACCATTCACTGGTCTGAAATTTGATTCTGTTCTTACATTGCTATGATAGCTCCTAAACTATATGAGGGTCCTGCAAAACAAAATTATCCAGCTGGTCACATTTCACTTGGAAATGTAGTCTCAACATTTTGTAGAGGATGCTGCATGTTTTGGAGGAAAATGTCTTGTTATTCTGGAAATTAAACTATTTTAAACTACTCTAGGCAATGTCAGTCTCCAAAAATGTTACTGTCAACATATGAAAACCAAGGTAATTTGTTCTGTACATAAATTCATGGCAGAGCTTCAGAGCAATTTATAAGGGAAGTAAACATCCTCCTCCCTTGTATGCTATCCTTCAGCAGTCTTTTGAATTCACAAAGAGCTCTTTCAAGTTTTCTGCCACAGAACCTTCTATAAAGTGTCTCTGAAAATGTCTCCTTTGTCTTATCTCATAACTCTATGGATAAATTTAAGGGATGGAATAGCAGTTTTGTTTGATTTGGTTTTAGACATTTGTGTTGAGTCCAACAGGCATACGCTTCTTTTTCATGTGCTAATTGCTTTTTTTTTCCCCAGTTATTGGCTGCAATAATCACTTAACTTTTATGCTTCATTCTTACTAACATTCTTAGTTAAGCTTCCATCATATATCCTCAGTCAAAAATGATCTATGATTGATATCACTGTTAGTCAGAAACACCTTTGGTGATTGAATCAATGCTTCTGGCACGAGTTGGGTTCAGAACCTACTTTGAGTAGGGGGTTGGACTAGATGATCTCTGGAGGACCCTCCCAACCTCTTGCAAACTTCTGTGATTCTCTAAACAGATTTGCCCTCTAAAGGGAAAAGACCCATCAAACTGTTTTGATTGTTAGGGCAAGAAATATAAAGGGGAAATTCACAATCAGCTGTAAGTCTAATGAAGAAGGAAGAAAAAAATTACCATCTTACTTTTAAAATTTAACAAATAACATCATGTTGAAAAATATACATGAAACTTCCTACTGAGGTGTTTTTTCATGTTTTGTTGTTGTTGTTGTTTAATTTAATTAGAGAAAAAGAAGTAATGTAGAAAACCAAACCCATAGCTATGACTTTTCATAATATTGGACTATTTTCTGTGCAACATTATTCTCTTCTAGCACAAAATCATTGTATTTATTGGTCTTAAAATCTTGACTTATGAAGAATAATATTTTAAATTGCTGATGTCAATTTCCAGTTATTTTTTGCAATGTTGTTCTTCTGCAGCAAGTTAACGACCATTAGAACAAATGCTGGAATGGCAAGAGAATTTAAAATATATATATACATATTCTCTTTTTTGGGGGGGTATGCCTTAAAATGCCATTTCAACATACCTAATGTAGAAAGTAAGCATCTGCAATTTTAAAGAGAGAATGCTTATATAGCTGCTCTATTGTCTCTTCAGTAGTAGTGTATTTCTATAATTTTCAAATCCTATAAACTATCTTGGGGTACAAGATATTGTTACTCAAAGGACATTATTTTATCAGAAAAAAACAGAGTCCTTCAATGATATTTGGTTTTAGTCCTGGAAATAAATAGGCGTATGCAAAATCACTTGTTACATAAGATGACTGAGGCTGAAATCACAGATATGTTCCGAAAGCCCATTTCTCTAATAGCACACCATACAGAACTGAGTTAACTACACTTCTTACTGCAAAATAAAAGTAACTTAGTCTTCATAGCATTACTATATCATATGAAGTCAAAGAGATAGAGTGGTTTTTCTGTAACAGGATTTTTTTTTTCCATTTTGCAGTAAATTAATTTATGATTACCCTGTTTGATGTTGTATTACCTAAATAATAGGAAACTGCTAAAAACAATCCAATGGGAGAATAATCTATGGCAAAGACCTGAAATCTGAGGAGAATTTTTCTGAATGCTTATGCTTTTTTAAGAAATGAGAACTATACTATTTGGGAAACAATCTAATCAGCTTTCATTATGTTAAAAGAGTTTGTTTTTCACATAGCTTAGAAACAAAAGGGGAGCTAAAACTCAAAATATGCCTTGGGCATGAAGAACAAATAAGAAATTTTTAACATAATGCCAGAGGCTGCAGTATGAGGAATACTGAGACATTAAATGAAGGTTGGACATTTTGTTCGGTTTCATGATCTGCTTCTCCCTTACAGATGAAGGCAAAAGTGAGTGGAACCACGAGTGTAAGAAACATTTAAGATTTAGGTAAGCAGAAACTGATGTGTAAATGTTTTTACCATTATTCTGCTTACTGTCCCTTTGGTGAACATACCTTAATTCTGAAAAGGCTTCTTTGAGTCATTTACTAAGCTAATGTGTTTAAAGGATAAAGAGACTTGTTGTGTTAACTCAAGTGGGTAATACGGGTTGATATCCTGGGATCCAGTCCAAGAGCAGATTGCAAAATTGCAAAAGTGCAATCATGCTCTGAGAGAAGTGAAGGAAACCTGTCATGTCAGGGGGGCCTTCAGGAGGATTAAATGGGATCTCTGGAAAAATTCATGAATGATTCACTTCTTGATTCATCAGGTTCAAACTCAGAAAGGAAAATACATTTGTTTGAGTTGGCCCCTGTCCAAGATTTTTTTAATCAAAATGGAAAATAAAATTGATTTCAAGTTCAACAAAACAAGTTAAAGAAATTCCACAGCATGCTGGGGAACTAACTTACTTTCCTTCTTTTCTGAAAACATATATCACTATTGAGGAGTTTGCATTGTTATCATGTTACCATATTATCAGGGATCTATGTGGCCCGGCTTGAGCAGGGTGGTTGGACTGGGTGACCTCCAGAGGTCTCTTCCAATCTCAGCCATTCTGTGATTCTGTGCTATGATACAGACCATTCTGCAGTGTTCTCCTTCTCCCCTCCTCTACTTTCTGTGAACACTTATCTACTAATTAGACGAAAAATTGAAAGCTATCAGTAGAATTGGGCCACCTAAACAAAAACTTCTAATTTAGCTATTTTAGGCTTCTACCTGCTTTTGCAGAAGGGCATGTTCTTCCTCTAAACTCTGTATCGAAATGATGGCCTCAACAGATGTCTTAGATGTGCTGTGAGATCACAAGTGGCTCTGAAAATCTTAGTCACCCATCCTGGGTATCGCTTGCATTAACAAGTCTGTAACCTCACTTTTTATTTCCCCCAGTTCACTCTGGATCTAAATAATAATTCAAGATACACAAGTACCACAGGAGAGACTGAGGGCAACCTGTCATTAAATAGTTGACAGAATCATCATCAGTTACTTGAATATATCTATTGTTACTGGTCGAAAGTTCTCTGGTCGAAATCAGTCATGAATGAAGCAGTTTTTTAAAGAAAAAGGCTAGAGTAGAAGGATGGTTTAAAGCTCCAAGTGGTCTTCCTCTCCGTTCTATGTAAGCGCAACTGGTTTGTATCCAGAACCCAGCACTTACCTACATCAATTTTTGCTCTCCAGCAAATTTACTGCCTACCTTTCCAAATCTTACTTCAAATTGGAAGCACTCAAAGGCATTGAAAAATCATGTCACAATTTGCTTTTGCTTACTTCTAGAACAAAAGGATGGCTAACATTTAACCAAAGTCCTCTGACAAATGAAAATTTCTCTAGTATTTGATATGTCTTTGATTTTTTTTTCCTTTTTTTTTTTTTTTTTCCTGGAGATAGTTGTTTAATAGTCTGCAAGGGAGTTTTCCATCTGGTGTTATTTCTTGTTTGCTGAGCATGCTGTACAGCATATTGAAATCAGCAGAAGATTCATATTGATAGCACAGGATTAAGTCTCACTAAAGTATAACTTCAGTTATTATAAGCATAACTGTACCAACTAGCAACTTTATCACAAAAGATACTACATTATGCAACACATTTTACAGTGTCTGAAAACATTAAATACGCAATTTCCTTACGAAAAATCTGCAACTGCAACTTTTGTATTTAATTATTTAGTATTTTTTTAATTCCATAACGAATTTTTGTAAAAAATAAATAATCACAGTCTATATTTGAGCAGAATTGAGTTAGACCAGGCTATCATTAAAAAATTAACATATTGCTAAAACAAAGTATTTTATGTTAGTTTTTTGCCAAATTCTTCAGGGGGAATTCCTAGCTTTCAACTTTCTTATGCTTTTTAACCTGTCAGGACCAATTTCAGAGAAGTACACAAGCATAATCTGAAATGTTATTGCTATTACACTACTAAAGTTAGTCTCCCTAAATTATCAATATAAAGTGAGTCTGAAAATCAGTCATATAATGTATATTTTATTTCCACCATCCAAATTAATAGATCCATAGTAATTATAAACTAGTTTTGTAAAGTAGTATAGCTCTTTTAGGTTAATCACATGAGGCTCTGCTTCAAAAGACTTTCAAACAATATTTATCCATGCCGCATCCTGCTCAGATAGTGAAAAAACCCTATACTCTCAACAACTTTTGATGTCAGTCAGGTGGTATTGGATATATTAGCTCAGGTTGTAATCGTATTTGCTTTTTAAAGCATAGTTACAGTATTAAATGGACTGCTGCTTTCTTGGATACAAGTAATTGCTGAATAATACAAATGTGAGGTTATATAATATATACAGTGTAGGCACCATATTAGAGCTCCTGTGTTAAATGGTGAAGATAATTCTATGGTTGGAGCTTAACTAGTAATAGGGATACATTAAATATTCTATAAGTTCAGTAGAGAGAAGTAGCTAAAAACTCATATTTAAGGTAAATGAGTCTTCAACTCCCAATCATACCCCTATAAATCCTTAGCATTTAAAAGCTGACTTCCTTCTTTTTTTTTGGTGTTGCTCAGTTCTAGTTCACTTATCACTCACTCCTTAAAAAAACTTGTTAAAAAATAATTCTTTATTTCCTTTCCCTTCCTTTTCCTCACAATGTTAAAAGATGTGTACAATCATAAAAGAAATTACTTAGGCAAGTAGTCTGGGGAAAAGAAGGAAATCTCATTAACTAATACATTAAAAAAAAAGAAAAAAAACCACCTCAATAAAAGCCCCTCAGACTTCTAAAAAGCTACTGCCAGAAGTGGAAGAAATTGCTTTTGCCTAAGAGTGGATTTGCTGCTTAAGGCTTTTCTTCATCATTTCCTCTGCAAAGTGAAGATTATTTCACCATCAAAAGCAGCAAGTAGTGTGTGATTTTCCTTTTTTTGGCATTCATGAATAGAAATTTTACTACCTTCCTGAGAATGTTCATGCTTTTACTTGGCTGCTTATTTTTTCTTAAAGTTCTGAAAAGTTTCCCAGTGGCATGGAGCTTCCTTCCTGGAGTTTTTATGCTATATAGGTAGCAAAATAGTAATGTAAAGATGTGGGAGTTTTTGTTATTTATCAAGAAGTTTTGATAATTAGTATTTTCTGGAGGTGCTCTGGAGGAAAATTATGGTCAAAGTACTCAAAAGATTTAATTTTATTGTTCAATGAATAAAGTACGCTTTCTCTTTTCTATATCTAAAATAATTCTTTTTTGAAATTATACATCAAATGAGCTGTTTCAATCCATAATACTCCAGTGACCTGGTGCCTAAACTAACTGGAGGTTATGGCATTAAGTTAGGCTGGGGAAGAATTAAGGAGCAGATGCAAAAACAGGTAAGAGCCAGAGGAATACTGCACACTACCAGAGTTTTATGATAGACCACCCCACTACCTCTGGAAGTGGTAATAACATACCTTACTATGGTGCTGCACTCACACAAATACAACCATGCTGCTTTTGGGGTATGACCTGGATGAAGTCCTTAGATTAGTTTCCATTGCAAAGCAATTTTAGGCTGCTGTGTGAAGTAACTAGAGGATTTGATTATGACCCTTATTATTTGATAGGACACAGAAGTAGCATAAGATGGGATAAATACATTTCACGACTGGGTGCAGCTAAAACTTTAATAAGAGATACCTAATTAGACAACATTTAGAATGTACTCCTAAAATACTATTATAGTTTTTATTGTTTCTTGATTTTTAATTACCAGTACATCTCATCTGCTTCAATAAAACTTCCATGAACAGTTTCGTCAATCTGAAGGTCTATAAAACCTGCAGATTTGGCCAAATTTGTCCTTATCTGTACCAGAGTGGGATTCATCCTACCATCTTAGAATTCCACGCATAGATATTACTACCCAAGACTGATATCCCAGAATCTCTTCTTAGTTAAAAGAGAGAAGTGGAGATCTTCAGGAAGGATTCAACTTTTATCTTAAAATAGATGTGTAAAATCAACCATATATTGCACTCTGGAGCTGCCTCTTTGTCTCTCTACCAGCCTCTGGTCCTAAATTAAATTCTTGTCTACACAGATTCAGCTTGGAAGCATGTTCTGACACTACTAGGGTGCATTTTATCTGATCTGTCTTAGATGTCTTCTTCAGAATGAGATTAACTATGCCCAGCAAGTACCTACTTCACTCCATTGACTATAAACAAGATCTAAATGACTCCTTCTGTAGGCAGCTACATTTGGTCAGATGATTCCCATACACTGTCTAATGTCGAGCACATAGCTGGAGGCAGAGTTAGATAATTTCAGAATAATGAATATCCCCAGTGGTTTATATACCCCCTCTGGGGCTATATATAACTAGGCATTTGTTGAAGCTGTTCTGATATATGTTAGCAGCCAAACTGGCACTAAGATCAAGGGAGAGCAGAGATGATACCCTAAACCACATTTCATATTTCTACTTCTGGCCAGTCCTGAGAACGGGTCACATTCATTGAATCCATACTTCATGAGATACACATCTGAACTCAGGATAAAGTTTTATCCAAACCCACATTTTGTTACAGGATGAATTCAGTGTTGTGTGCCAGACCTAAATTTGATGGCATTCCAGTCTGCAGAACACAAGGATGATTTTGTGTAAGTTTGGCCAAGTTAGATATGAAAGCCTAGACAGTATAGACATAATATATAAGTTTGTGGTGCTTTGTGAGGTGAAGAAATTTTAGGGGAAATCAACTGTTTTTGAAGAACTGCTTGTGAAGACTATCAAAGAGCAGTCTAGCCATTTGTTACCTATTCTCATAATTTGGTAACACTAGGATGTTAAGGAAGCTTGAGACACTAATGTAATGACTCTTATTAGTCTTTTTTTTTTTTAATTCTCGTCCTTCATTAAGTTCAGCCATAGATCTTAAAGCAGCATAAAAAAGAGCACTATCATCCTCATATTAGGCAGATAAAAAACAGAAGGCGTCAGAATGTTTCCTAAGGATAACCAACAGGCAACTGGAAAATTCAGAATTACAGAAGTTGTTTTCTTAAGCTCTAGGCCAGGTTTCTTTACATGGAACAGCATCCCTTACATTGAAACTATTATAAAACATGCGCACATGCATTCAAGCGTATCTAAATCATCTGGATTTTGACATGACAGCATTTAATTTTCCAGAATAAATTATATTCCATTTCCATTGCATGGTGTCCAAAAGCTGGTAGAGAGTATGTTCTCAGGCAATGAATTTTCTTTCGGTGATGTGGACACTGAATATATTCCTGAAAAGTTGTATCGGTCACAAGAGCAAGCAGACCCCAATGATGCTAGTTGGCCTGAGTTGTTGCTGAATCATTCTAATCAGTGCTCAGTACATTGCATGGCAGAATTTGATGCTGTAGGCTACCTCCTGATTAATTTTTCCTTGATATTACATGTGTAAGCACAGATACATAAAAACATAGTGTTGTGACTTGACTCCTCATTTTAGTTGGCAGTGTTCAAAAGTAGGTATAGAATGAAAACACAGCTAAAATTAAGTGCTTAAAAATGAGTAGTTAATGAAGAAATAAATAGGGGGCCAGCTGAGACTGGACTCTGTTACAAACAGGTAGAAAGATGATTACTCTCTGAAGAATGAAATGGTTCAAGTAAGAAATATAAGATACGAATCATGTGGTACAGTGGTAATAAAATCAGAAGATTACCCAGTAAAGGAACAGAACTTAAATAAATGCTCTGTATTTACTGGGCCCCAAAGCTTGGGACTTAACAGCTCAAGAGCTTTGTATTTCACTTTTTGAGACTGCTGAACTAGTTAAAGGAACGTTTGGGAAAACATATTTAAAGAGCATTTAAAAAATGAGAGCTTGAATATGCCAAGCATTACTCCATGGAGACTTGGAAAGGCCAAGAAATAGGCTCTGCAGAGAGGCCACCTTGCACTGTGGATATTACGCACTGCCCTCAGGCTCTGCACACAACCCAGGCACTGTCAGTGACAGCTCCACTGGTTCTGGCGTAAGGGTAATGTGAACTGGTTTTGGCTGGGGCTGTAATACTTCATTGCTTCCATGACTTTCCCTTGTTTGAGATACAGTAAAGCAATCAGGAGATGTTAACCATATTTCACTTGTCTATATGTCCTGAAGGAGTTCAAGGACGATGAACAGAGGATCCCCCTGTTCTCATATGCCTTCCACGTTACAAGGCTGTCATTAAAAAGTCATTCTGTCTAAGGTAACTTAAGATACAGGTACACTGTCTTTAAATTAGGCTTGCTTGCACTCAAGATTAGATTTGAGATTTTAGAGCCAAGTGGCTTGAATATCTTTAATCATATAGGCTGTACAGCTAAGGCTTGACAGGAGGCTTGCTTGGCTTTCCCAGAGTAGAGTTAACATATGAACCAATACACGAGCAATGGAATGATGAGGAATTTGTACCTGGATGTTAGCAGTAAACTAAACATGTAAACTAACATGTTAATGCTATATATTCTTACCTCTGCTTTATAATTTTTAGATTTATACATAATATCATTACAGAATGAAAATTTCAAAATCATAGATTTGTTATACGGAAGCTTTAGATAGACTTTTCATCAGAGTTAAAATGTGTTTATTCTATAGAATCCAAAATACATAAAACGTTTTTTAGATCTTTTTAGTGTAGAAACAATCTCTTCTGTGTAAACCAGACAGCTTCCATCTATTTCAGCATTAGACAGACCTAAAATAGATAAATTAATGTGTAGCATCTCCTTTTCTCCCTCAGCATGTCATCTTTAATAGCCCGTTTATCTGCATCTCTGCTTTCTTTAACATTGTCTCCTATATACTGTGCTCTGCAAACCCATCCACAACCCTTTCTCCACTGAAGTTACTCAGCCACTTCTGCTGTCAAACCTAATGTCTCCAGTTGCTTCCCTTACTCAGCTATGCCACACACAAGTACCTGTGGAAAGGGTGCATAATGGTATCAGTGTTTTTCCTGCCAGGTTCTCCACCCTCTCCTTACTATTTCCTATCCTTCTTGATTTATGTTAATCTTCTATGTTGCTAGGTTAAAGATTGTGTCATTTACAGTATTGCTGACCTCAGACACTCGAAAGGAATGTGTTAGACCCTGAATAATAATGAGCTCGGTTTTAAAAATATATATTTGCATGACCATGTTTATACAATTTATTTGCCCTTTGCAATTTTACATGAGACTTTACAGTTAACGTTTTAACCATGAGGGCTAAGGTGTTTTTTTTTTTTCACATGAAAGCTGAGATTTTATATACAAATATTACTGCAGGAGCTAAAGGTTAGAGAAAATATCAGATATCCCAAAAGCTGTGATTAAATTGAAACACAGTATTTATTTGTGTTGGGGTGACATCTGTTTGAATACTAAAGTTTTACTGCACCGTTATTTATCCCTCAAGCTCCTAGAGCTCAAAGCTCTCCTCTTGGCTGAATTTTTTGTCAACAGATCAAGAGATGATAGATCCATAAAAGCTGAATCTCTGATGAAGTTCTCCATCCTTTGAGGAAGAGGAACGAATGCCAACACTATCACCCTTTCAAAGTTATTCTGTACTTTGGCAACTAGATATCAAAGAAAATGTTCTCAGAAGCTTACCAATGTTTCAACCTCTTTTTTTACCACAACTGAAACAAGAGCTTGAAACTGGGTATACAGAGTAAGAAAGAGGATTCCTAGCTAAGACGGAAAATTTTGTGGTATGAAAATCCTGTGATGCAGATCTCCAAGGGAAGACTGAGAGGTGGACCCGGACCTTAGATGTGATATGAAAATACTGTTGTATATGGAGAATGAGAGTAAATAGGAAAACAAATAGCTCACATGCCTAATTCCCAAAGAACATAACACTAATTAGTAGCAACTGCGTTCCATTAACATGCTGTATCACCATTTCACCTCTGATATGATGATATGTATCACCATATCATCCTCTCACACAGAGAGGATTTGGTATTGGAAATCTGGTGCTCCAGTGCTACCAAGAAGTTCAAATCTGCTTTCATGTCTTTCCTTTTTAATGCATATAGTAGGAGGGAGGGAATCTAACATAGTGTGTTCCTGCAGGTATCTAACTAGAAAGGGTAGCTTGGTAGATGTGGTTGTAAGCAAATATATTTTATTAATTCCCCCCACCCATCGAAATGACAGTCATAAATGATTAAAACCTAAATTTGGATTTTTCTTTCAAATTAATCTTAGTCTTTCAAATACTTACACCTATTTAGTGACTGTATGCTATGCATAACATTAAATATCTGCATGATTATGTTACTGATAAGTTGTTATTTAATTAGGTAAAAATGAATAAATATGAGAGGTCAAATTCAAATGGGCAGATTTCAGTTCTTGGTCAGAAAAACTTGCAGGTAAATCAATGTACCAGGTTTAATGTGATTGAAAATGTTCCAAATTTTGTAAAATACATTTAGGACCTTGTTGATTTGCTGTATTATGCAGCCAAGGTTAGTGGGTGTATCTATGTGGTTCAAAGCTATAGACTAAATATTTCCAAATAAAGACCAAAAAGTACAACTAGTGAAAGTCTTTAAATTCACCGCAGATATTGAGTTGTGCAAAGAAAACATCTGTTTGAGCACTTTAGATGCAGCTCTGGTGTGAGAACCTACACATTATGCTGCACAATAAACAGTGGAGAGATTCGCAGTAGTAGAAAGAACAGCTTTTTGTAATTTTCAGAAAAGAATGGCTAGCTGATGTTTTAAATGATGATATGACAAAACGATTAGGTTGAGCAGAGGAAAGTTATTTCCAATATCTGGCAGTGGAATACGATTTCAATTCAACAACAGCAGTGCTCTTGTGAGATTTGACCAAAGGGAGGACTTGAAAAAAATGAAGATCAAAGGATGGTGGGTTAGACTGTGGGAATCATGTAGATAAAAATCCAAATCTGGATGAGCAGCATCTGTTGCTCTCAGCTTTTTGGCCTTTTTTCATTCCATCCAAAATACAGCTGCAAAGATTTTCTATCTTGCTCTTTCCTTATTTGCTTACACATTATGTTCAAGCTTCACTTCCTCACTTTCAAAACACTTCACAGGTCCACTCCTGGTTGCACCACTGCCCTCCTCACCTCTTCCTGCTCTCTGCAGCCTGCCAGCTCTCTTTTTCTGACTGCTCTCTTTGTCTCCCAAATCCACTGAACATTTTGCACCTTTTTTACTATGCCACCCTGTAGCTCTGGAACAGCCTTCTGATTATTCCAGGCCAAACTCAGTTCCTCTGCTGCCCTCAAACCCTCCTTTAAAAATCTGTCACGTTGATGTTTTGGTATGTCAGGGAACAGACTTTCTTCCCTTGATTTGATGTATAGAGGGAAAACTTCCATGCATAATTTCTGGCAACCCACATCCACGTAAGAAAGAAGAGGAGATAAGAAGCCTAACTTCATGAATGAAGGTATAAGGGGTCTAAGTACTTAGCAAACCAATGCAGCTCAGGAATGGAGGCAACTATAGGACTTTAAACATGTAGAGTTAAAACAAGCTGAAAGGGTATAGGGTCACTCTTACTCAGTTTGCTTCAGTCTTGATTTTATTTAATTTAAACCATAGCCTACTTTGAAACCATCATAAACCACTCTGATCAATATGAAGGTGAATATAGCAGCTTGTACAAATTGATAAATTACTCTTTTATAGTACTTTTCATCAATGCATATGAGAGCACTTTACAGGGAAGACAGCTGGACCGTTCCCACTTTGAAGAAGGGGAGACTGAGGTACAGAGACTTGAGATCCATTTCCAAGGACACAACAGTCAGTAGCAGAGAGGTAGAAATAAATCCAGGTCCTCTGAGTTCCAGCTTTGAGGTCTATCCACTACAGCATTGATCAACAGCCTGTTGTATCCTACTTCCTCAGAAAGCTTTATAACTGTAGTAGGTAATGAGAGAACAAAATTCAGTGGTCAGACCATGAAGTTAGTTTTCCTATCAAGTCAGAAGATGTTTATGAACTGGGCCATAAGGTTCAGAATAGTCTTCTAAAGTAAAGCACACAAAAGCTTTTGTCTTTTTTCTTTTCCCCAACTAATTGAATTCACATTTTTGGTACATCTGGGCAAGTAAATCCCCTAAATGGGTTCTTTCCTCTAAGAATGAAAAAGAAGTCAGAAACATTTCCTCATAAAATGTTAAAACCCAAATTCCTCCTCTTTAAGGATGAAAAATCATTATCCCCAGTTAGTGGATCATGCCTGTTTCTTTCTAGCTAGTCTGGCTGGGTTCAGTAGGAAAGTAGTTTTGTTTTGAACAATTTTGGAGTCATTAGGAAAAAAACCTCTTTGGAAAATGAGAAAATCAGGTAATACTTAACTTGTGCACTCACTTTTATTCATTTATGAATTCCAGTAGCATGGGCAGAAGACTGAAATAAAAGCACCCATTTTAGACAGCTATAAATAAACTGGAAATGCAGTCCTGTGGACAGAAAGAACTCATGGGGCTCTTTATTTTTGGTTTGCCACTGAAGAGAAGCTCTTGCCTTTCACATATGCTTTACAATGAAACTGTGTTCAGGCTAGATAATGCTATAAGGTCAACATATATATTTGGAAAAGAAAACTCGCAGAAGACATATGAACAATTTCCTTTGTTTAATACAGAAGATTGTGTTGAGATCTCCTAAGAGAGTGTATTGATGGTTTGATTCAGAAAATGAATAAAACCATGACCGTCAAGAACCAAAGGTTAATCTAACAAAACAGCATCCAGAGATGTTATAACTACTCAGAAGCCCCACAGAATAGCCTGAGGCAATAACTCCCAAACAGTGAAGAGAGTGGCCGATGTAGGATAAAAATGTTTTACTTTTGATGAAAAATATATTCCTAGCTGGAATACAGACTTTAAGTCAAGGTTACATATACTGCCAGCAAGCTACCTATAAGTTCCGTGCTTAGGTGCCCCAGGTTCTCAGGCACTCTGGGAGCAAAAACTAGCCATTCTGTGACTTTCAGGTTTTTTATTACATTTTAAAGGAACATAAATAGTTCAATCTACCTTGTGGTTTTTATTTTGATGTGAAAGACATAGTTACTAACTTTTCGCTGGTGAATGTTAGTTTGTAGAATACGCAAGTTGTACCATGAGTCACGCAGAGCAGCGTAAAAACTCAAATCAGAGCAAAATCAGAGTGTAAGTACAATAGGTAAATCCAATGGATTACAATTTTAACTAACATTAATTAATTATATTTTAGTTAATATTTAACAATATTAAAAGCTTGTGATTCTGAAACATAATAACACTGGTTTTGATAATGTGATGATACCAGCTAGCAATCTTGTCCTCCTAAAAGATCAAGTAGAGATTATGAATGAGGGTAGTGCACAGTTTCCCCAGATACTTAAAACTGTGATGGTATTTACTTATATATGATTTTTTTTGGGGGGTGCTCAGAAGGTTTTCTTTGTAGCCATAGGTGGCTGTTTTGCACAGGTTTTCTACAGAGGTAAATTCTGTTACTGTAGAATGCTAAAATATTTGTGATTATTGCAGGATCTGATTTACATAGACAGAACAGAAACTATATATCATATTGGACTAAATAGGTGGTTTTAAAATGACTCTAATATGATTTTGTGTCCTGAAATTTTCTGAACAAAAACTTACAAAACTGAAGTTTTCATGTATACTTCAGGTTTAAAAAACTCAAAACTTAAAGTTAACCTAGAATTTTCTTTGTGTGGCACAAAAAATTACATAGGTCTCATCTCTGTCCAGCAGTCCTTTGCAGGCTGTTATTACTAAGAAAGGCAGTAGTTTTCAGTTAACATTTTTTTCACAATGGTGCATTTTATAGCCAGGCTGCTTCCATCCCTCCTTGAGTTACCTCCAGCTGGAAGAGTGCTACCTGCACTCCTGACTCTTCTTCCCCTTCTGCAGCTCTTGACTGGATACATTTAAAAAGTGCTACTATAGACTGTGATGTAAAAGAAGAGCATTGGCAAAATGATTAAATCTAAGTAGAGGCACAGATGTTTGCTCTCTGGAAAAGGTTAATCATTTGGGATTGGGTAAACCAATTATTTTATTTTACAGTTTTGGCTTGACTGTGATTAGTCACATGAAACTCTGTGATTAGTCTGTCTATGTTATACTTCCATCAGCGAAAAACTTTACTTCCTGACAGATGTTGACAGGAAGTATCAAAACATTAATGTAGCCTGAAAATGTCTCCTGCTGTTTCTAGCAAATTTGTATTAGACACCTGATTTCCTGACTTTTCTTTCTTTTTCTCTTTTCCTTTTCCTTTTCCTTTTCCTTTTCCTTTTCCTTTTCCTTTTCCTTTTCCTTTTCCTTTCCTAGTGAAACTACAGAAATTATCACTGGCTTCTTTAAATCAGTCTCTAAATCAGCTTCCTTAAGAACTGCTTAAGACAGTCTGGTAAATGTAAATGTAAAAATTTTATTAAGTACCTGCGATATGCAATTTGCCTTTCAGAATTCTTCTTAGTAAGTACTTATTTTTGAATGTCCAAGACATGGACCTGTTGGAGAAGGTCCAGAGGAGGGCAATGAAAATGATCCGAGGGCTGGAGCACCTCTCCTATGAAGACAGGCTGAGAGAGTTGGGGTTGTTCAGCCTGGAGAATAGAAGGCTTCAAGGTGACCTCATTACGGCCTTCCAGTACCTGAAGGGGGCCTATATGAGAGATGAGGACAGACTTTTAAACAGGGTCTGCTGTGACAGGACAAGGGGTAATGGTTTTAAACTAAAAGAGGGTAGATTTAGACTTGACATAAGGAAAACATTTTTTACAGTGAGGGTGGTGAAGCACTGGAACAGGTTGCCCAGAGAGGTGGTGGAAGCCCCATCCCTGGAGGCATTCAAGGTCAGGCTGGATGGGGCTCTGAGCAACCTGATCTAGTTGAAGATGTCCCTGCTCACCACAGGGGGGTTGAACTAGATGACCTCTAAAGGTCCTTTCCAGCCCAAATGATACTATGATACTATGATACTATTAATGCAAATTAATGCAAATTGTTTCCAGTAGCTTTCTCAGTCTGCAACACCATATTGTATATCTGGGTCCATTAATGTTTAACAATGTTAGTATATAATGTTAGAATGTAACTACATAAAAATATATAACTATATACTAACAATGTTAGTATATAACTATAGAACACTGTTAGCATATAACTTTTAAAAGCATCCAAATGACTCATGATAGACAGACTTGAGTGAATGCTAAAGCTGTGCACTAAAAATTCTTCAGAAAAAAAAGTACTTCAGTTTCCAGTTTAACTTACATAAAAACATATACTAAATGGCATGTAATAAGGGACTTTGGCATAAGATTTGGAAATACAAAAGCAACAGTCCAGAAAAACTGTTCTTTTTGTGTGTCCCATATTCCTTCTTCCTCAGCCGTGTGTATCATGTAGGGCGTTTGGAAGTAAGGCCATCTAAACAACTTGAACTTATTAAGAACACATTTACTTCACAGAAATATTCCTGAAGAGCTTCAGAAAATCGGATGTGTTTTGCATTTGGAAGTGAAAAATAGCACCTAGTATGCAAAGTGGCTGTATGTTTATTGTTGACAAATCAAGGTAGATGGAGCACAGCTTTCCTGTCCCTTTGGAAATAGCTCATTTACTGTGGTGTAGCGTGTATAAAATGCACTCTGTTTCTCTCTCCACTTCTTCCTGGAGAGACACAAATCATCCTAAAGTGCAGTTCTTACATCTAAGCAACACTTAGGGTCGTTACCCTCCTCAGTATATTTAACTGTCTCATCAACAGGAAGGGGGCAAATGCACATGGCTGCTCCTTTTTTAATTAATTACCCGAGTGAGTTAGTGCCTGTAAAAGAAAACCAGGCAGACAGGAGAGTGAGGACTTCTGTTTACAGGCAAAAAAAGACTTCATGCAGCTCCAGGACCAATGCTGTGGAGTGGTGCATCTGGTTTTCCAACAACACAGATAACAGGGATAAAAAGAGCTGGTGGAAGTAGTAATAATTTCATCTATAGCTTTACCATATCACTGAAAATCTGAACTCTTTTTCTGAGTTTCATTGTAAAGGTTGTAGGCCTCTACCAGACTACCTTTCTGTAAGAAGCCCATAAGACACCTTTAAAACATTTATCAGTCTGTCAGATTCAGTTGAAATTGGTCAATATATTCCAGAGTTATCTAGAGGGCGCACAGGCAGATGGGCACACAGAAATATCTCTTCTATTGCCTTAGAAATCCTAAAAACAGGAGCTGAAGTTGAGTTCCCTATTTTCTCTTTTGTTCCAAAATAAGCAACCGATCTATAAAAAATGCTTGGGTAGATAGTAACCTTCATTATATCAGAAATGTGATGCTTGGGGGAAAACGTAAGAAATATTTCTGAAGCTGTTGAATGTCTAATTTAAAAGAAAGTCCCTGTTTGCCACCCACAGTTAAAGAAGAACTAAACCTACCAGGACTGTCAAGATAATTGTCTGGGATTTAATGTACCGTTAACACTTTTAATTGTATAGATAATCTTATCTACCATATCTCTTTTGTCTTCATCTCCTGGGACTCCTGAGATAATATTTATTTCAGTTTTCAATAGTCTGTGTAGCTTTGATACAGATTATTATGCTTTTTCTGCAGCTATATCAATAAATATTTACATTAGCCCTACACAAAAAACACTCAGCAAAAAGTTTTATGGTTTGGCAAATCAAAGCACAGTGAGGTTCAAGAAACAAAGACATGTTAGAATAAAATCTGTTGCTGTGTTACCTTTAAGCAAGCTACTGCCATTTGTTCATCTCTAAAACAGAGATAATGATAAAGGATTTTACAGATAGAGTGCTATAAGAAAAAGTAATGCATGATTATGAACTTATTTATTCAAGTGAATGTGGTTTAACATTCATAGAAAGTCATAGAAGGTGTTATGAATAGAAGTTGGTCCCTTCTGCCAACGTCATCACTATAGACACATCCAGACTCAGCAAGCTGGTTGAAAAAATAAAGTATTAAATACGTGAAAGGTGTTGCATTACACAGTTTCGTGAGGATTAAAAAGTTTTGGTCTTTCCAGCAAGTAGGAGAGGAGTTTAATAATCCGATATTATTACCCTTTAAACACGTTTTCCATTGAAACTGTAAAGAATAACACGGGTATCCTGACAGGAATAAACTTTGATTATTCATACTGATAAATTGGAACAGATCTGAACTCTGTCTGAATATAAGATGGAAGGCTAATCCTTTTACCATATGGTTTGGAAACACTATTATCCTTACAGTCTCAGACAGTGTTCTCAAGTGATCATTATGGTTGTGCAATACAGAGTAATCCCTGCAGCTCATTAATTAGCTTAGAGGTTAGAGAGATAACTGAACTGTTATTAAAGCAAAAGACTTGAGAATTGCTCAAGTAATAGCAAAAAGAAAGATCTGGAAGGAATAAGAGGTACCTTCTGAAAGAATTGGTAATGGGAACTAACAACTTGAGAACCATTAGAAAGAGTCATGTTCTCTGCTAGGAAAACAAGTGGGAATAATTTTCCATAATTTGGCAAGCAGTCATTAATTATACTGAAGAGACAGGAAATATAGAATAGACTTTTAACTTCATGTGGCTTATACTGTGGTAACTTAAAGATAAATTGTTTAAATAACTTTAAGAATTGGAACTTAATGACATAGGGGAAAAAATGTTTGTGCCCACGTAAACTTGACAGCACAGAATGCTGTGTTCTCTGCTGACTTCTCAAGCAGACTTGCAGAACAGAGTATAAAAAGAATTTTTGACATGTTAATTTCTTAACAGATGACTATTAGAGGATTTTGTATATATATTATTAAGACTGTCCACTTACAAATCTTTCTATTATATACAAATAAGAAAGTGATTCCTGTGTCTTATAAGCTACTGCACTGTCTTCAACAATGAACTCTAAATAGATATTATCCAGTGGAGTATCAAATACTAGAGATACAGCCAAAAATTATTTTAGCTTGATTCTATTTTAGGAATAGAACTGAACTTCAAAACCAGAATGAAACTTTCCTCACATTTGACTTCAAAGTTTTTAGTTGGCAAAAAAAAATTTCCACTAAGAAAGGATAATAATGAATTATAGGAACAGTAATCTTTGCAACTGCCTTGGGAAGTAGCATTTATTTTTAATGACACTTTATTATATTTCCAAAGGTGAAGAGAAGAAAGCCTGTTAAGTAAGAAAGCTTGAGGTGTAGGATAAACGCATGCTTTTCTGTGACTGATCCCAAATAGGCCTTCTTGCAAGCCTGCAAACTAAGGTATTCACTAAATTTTTTTCTTATCTATGAAGCTAAACATTATCCTAAATACTTGTAGCTTTAGGACTTTACATAATAACTGCAAAAAGCCTTCCAAACACTCTAGAAAAACAAACCATAGAGCAGAAGATGATTTGAGGTAGGAATTCTTAAAACACATTCACAAAACATTCCATACATTTCAAGGATTATACATGGAATTTATCTAGTACACATGCAAAAGTTCTATGGCTGAGTCACCAAAAAAATATGTCTTTCCCACTCAAAGTCACACTGGTACATTTATTGGCAATGTTTCCTTTAAATCATCAGTTAATAATTAAAATCTTTCTTTTCATTTTTATGTCCAGTGATTGTAAGTGTCTTTATGATTATTTCATAGTAGTATAAATAATAATGGCATTTTTATACTATCTTTACATAATGATCCAGGAAATAGTGATACCAGTGGCTAACCTTCAGTATGTGCCATAAATATTCCCACCTTATTACATTTTAATGAGGATTATTTCTAATGTTTATTTCTGTTCATATAGCTTTGAGAAAGGTAAAGGTATATGAAAGCCGTTGTAGTCTTCCCATTAGCATCACAGATAACAGTGTTCAGATTTGATTGCGGGACATGAGAGAGTCTATGTAGTTGCACATCTTCTTTTCCTAATCAGATTAAGGACATGCTGCTTCTCCATTTTTGTTAGTGTTGAAATAGGGGAAGTGTAAATGGTGAAAGCTTTGTACTTTTTAACCACCACGTCGACCTGAAACTCCATTCTCATTGGATTAAGCACTGTAGTGACAAATAATTTGAACAGATATTTCTTTAGAAAGTGTCAAACCAGATTTTTTAAAGTATCTTGATCTCCAGCTTCATTTTTAGTTATTTAGGAATGATGGAGTGTCCTGTTAGGTGCCCATTTACTTTATTAGTTATGTAAATAGCTTTTTCTAGTTCCTAGTGCAGAGAAGCAAATCAGGAAGACAAAACGTGGAGAAACAAACACACAAGTGTCAGTGAATGACTGAATCAGGATCTACATAAAAAATGTTTTTCTCTTGAACAAACTGCCTTGTGATTTGTTTCACAGTCTTGTTGCTAACATAATTTACCCCAATTTGTAGTTGTAAGCTGTACACTGAAACAGCAGTAAGACCACAATATGGGGAGCAGGAGTAGGTAAACTGGTTACATCCTACTCAATGTTACTAGCTGTGTAGCTATTTGTTCCAATTAAGTGTAAGCATCTGAGACATCTCTCAGTGAAGAGATGAAAATCCTTTCCATGGCAATTTAGACTGAGTCTCTGGCAGGTCACTGCATCCACCTGTTAGCCATACTGCCTTCTCAAGGTGCCTGTTTCTGTTCCCTGAGCATAGATGAACCTAGGGTGGGTAAACCGTTGTATTAGCACTTGCAGCTGGAGGAATTAATCCTGCCCTCAGCGTCCATAGCAGCTGTATGCTGAGACTCTGAAGCTGGGACACAGCAAGCACAGATAGCCGAAGTCTCCTACGATGTTTGGGTGGAGGACCTTCTTCCATGTTTTTCCCACAGCGTTACAGCTCACTAAGTTAACTCTAGCCAAAATGCCAAGCAAGTATAACACAAACATGATATACCTTCATCCAGGGAAGAAAATTTTTCTTATTTTTACTAATTTCCAGATTTCCGAAGAATAATTATCCTTGCTCTTGGCATTGGAGTTCTGCCTTCCTATTCACCCAAGAAATTATTAGGACAGTAAACAATAATTACTGGGTTGTATTTGCTTTTAATACTCTTGTAAGTGTTTTAGACACACAGTAAATTCAAGGACACGTTGTTCTTAAAGGAAGATACGCCTGCTGCTTCTTAGATCCCTAGTCAACTGCAACAGGATTTTTAGGCATGTGTTTTTAGACAATGCATCTGCATGTACATCAAGTATTAAGAATCTGGGAGTAAATTTTTGACAAATTATTTTTATTTGATAAGAACAACAATGAATTTTAGAAAGTTTTACAACCTGATTTTTCATTCTCTGCATGTTTGAATAATGTAACAGGAAAATACTGTTTGGATTGATCAGCTTCCAGTCTGTAAAATTTTGATAAAAATTCTAGCTTCAAATGTCAGCAATTTGTAATGGCAATCAATACAACTATTTGGAAGATCGAGAAAAATGATAAAATAACAGAAAAGACCAAGTTTATTTTGAAAGGAGAACTAATAATAGAGGTAGTTAGATCTGACACTTTATTCTACAAAGAACGGATACACTGTTCTGATTCTCTGAACACAGGAAGATTTGAACAGACAGAGTCATTCCTCTGTGTTTCTATGCCTCTCTTTGAAGGCTCGTTGCCTCTCTTTGTTTAGAAAGTGGTACCTAAATGATGGACTTCTGTCAGATTTGTGGTCTCAATTTAGTCTTTGGAATCTTACCTGAAGTCAAGAACGCTGTAAGAACCTTAAAATATTTATGCCAATATTTGCTGTAATGAACCTAATTTGTTACTGGAAATGTTTGGGAACTGTCGGTCACTTCCTTAACGGTCACACTCTGACCTGCAAGCATTTTATACTATATTTGAAGATATGATTTTGATTGAAGTTGAGGTAAGAGACTATTTGGTACAGAATAAATTGCATTTCAGGGAAAAAATAACCTCTTGTATAATACAAGCTTCAGTAAATGTGATTTTACAATTGAACAATAAATTTTCTTTAAATCTCTTAACTGTTAATAACTGGAATGAGACATCTAATTCATGCAGCTAAATTTACCAGTAAAATGAAATGTCATGGAAGTATTTTTGAATTTTTGAACTATATTAACCATTACCTTGAACTATGTTAACCATTACTTGCATAAACCAAACAATGTGGCTTGTAGCACCACACAAGAGAATTTCTATCTTCGGATGTATAGAATGGAACAAGCCAAATGTAACCACGTAATTATTAGTTATGCAAATATGTATGAACTTGATCCAAGGAGCAAACATTGCCAATGTTTGCACAACAAATAAACATCTGTTCTCCAAACTGGCTGAAGCCAGTTGAGAAACTATCCCCCCTTTAACATTTTATTATTTTCTCCAAAATCCCCTGGAAATTTTGGTTCATTACCTTCACAAAACACTCAACTGAACCTACAGCTGCCGCAAGCTGAAGTGTGCATACACTTTAAAAGCAATTCACTGCTGGTGGCATTGAACAACAGTGTTTTCCCATTGGCAAAAAGGAGTAGGGAAGATTGCAGCACTGGTGGGCAGAGAAGACCAAAGGCTTTCAATTAGCAGAAGCTTATACATCCTCGGCACTTTGAAGGCTGTGACAAATTGTATAAACTTGGCATTGCGGACTTGGCATTGCAGACTTGGCATTAGATGTATGCTGTCAAGTATGAAAGGTACAGGCATATGGTAAGCACTCAAGTATCTGATGCTTGAGGGTATGGGAAGCAACTATACAGAATTGGTAGCAGATGTTCCTTCAGGATGCATGTGTATTTAGGTCCTATGGAAAGGTCCACGGCTTTAATGACAACTACTAACATTTAAGTGATGCAAGTTTCAATAAATTCTACCTCTCCTGTAGAACTTTCTGTGTAATCCAGCCATTTCCTCAACATCTCAAGATAGTCTTGTCCTTTTTGTATAATTAGACAGCTACAGAAAAGGTCATAAAGCTGATCTAATTCTTTAACAAATTAAAATTACATGTTTCTTAATAAAAGAGTCAGCTGATGTAATTAAAATTGTACATTTATATTTTTTTTCTCTAAAACCTCAAATTAATAACCAGGATCTGTAGAAAGAGATGGGGAAGTTTAGAGAGCATGGCTGGGTCTTCGAGTAAAATACCTCCAGTCAGAAAAATATCCTATGAAGGAATAAAATTACTTCAAAAATACAATGTTGCTGTTTTCCCTATTTCAGAAATGCAGACATAAAACATCCTGTTTCATTCATTTTGGACTTCTGTTGCAATATATGCAATATATCTCTTTTACCCATTCATTGATCTAAGCAAATTGATTTTTGGGTTTTGGTTTTTTTTTTAATAGAACAAGAAATTGTTCTATATATTCTATATGGTCTCCATGTTTCGGTTTCTTTATAGCCCTTTTTCACTGTTGTTTTTCCAGGAATTTCTCTTCTAAATAGAATAACTTATTTGAAAGGAGGCTAAGGGTAATAGAGATTGAAACACAGCAAGAAGCCATCTATTTGTGGGTGGCTGGTAGGACAATGACATTTTTTAGGACCTGACCCTGCACAGATGACCTATTGCAATTGCCTCAGAAATTTTGTCCACAAGAACGCCAATCATTTTTGTTTGTTTGTTTTTTTCCTTAATATAGTGGGTTATCTTATGCAATTCTTACCAGGTATCCTTAAAGGCAGTGACACTAATTTGCACTTAGATATAAGATGATATAACATGAGGACAGGTTATGTTGGGAATGTCAGACTTAAAAAGACACAGGAAAAAATTGCAAGGCAATCCAGAAATTATGTTCTGATTCACGTGATGTTTAGTACAGAACAGAATGTCATTTATTGCAAAGTTTGGGGTAGATAGCATAAATGGATTTGTTAGACTGTAACTGTATACAAAAACACTTGCTACTGAAGAGATTAGCAATGCATAAAGACATGAAAGTATCCATCCTGCGTATTTTTTACCTCTTTCCAAAATGGATGGATTGTGATGCAATACACAGTGTGATTCCCTGCCACTGGCTGATGCAAAATTCATTCAAATAAACAGAAAGATTCAGTGGTTTAAGTACATTTGTTTTAAACTCATGACAATTTAGCAGCAGGAAAGTGTAAGTCACAAAAGTTAGTTCTTTTCAAGTTATCCAATATCAAGATACTTATTTTGGGACTGCGTTTCCTCTTTTTCTCACACATTCTCTCAAATGGTTGCCTATTTTCTTCCAAGACTTTGTCTGTTTTCCCTGCTTTCCTGCCTTAACCAGTGCTTGACAAACTTCTTTATTTTCCTCAACGTGGTCCACAACATAACTTCTTGCACTACTCTTGCTCAAGGACCCTGCCACCTTTCTAAATCTTAATCACACAGTGAATTGTCACATATAGGGCATGATCTGACTCCCAAAACATGAGCTGTGGTATAGTCTTCGTTCTATTGCATGTATAATGATGAACAACACATGCAGAGCTTGGGAAAACCAAAAGGACAATAGATTTGACACCTATTTAAAAACATAGATAAGTAAAAGAGCTATAGTAATTTCTAGTGACATAAGGGAAGTTATTACATTGTTACTGGATAATGCAAAATTCATTGAAATAAGTGGAAAGATTCCAAATTTACAATAAAATATTGCTTACAATAGCAATGTGAAAAAACCTCTGTAAAATTTTAAAGAACAAGGATTATATCTAATAACTGAATTACTTTATAAAGCAATAGCTATATTGAATATATTTTATATGAATTAGGTTTGATTTTTTACTTTCCATGAATATCCAAAACTTGTTATTGAGACTAAAACAAAAGCCTGCTATAATACCACCTTGTCTATTTAAAGATTAATGGACTTGAGTCTAAATGAGTCGTTACTGATCATGACCATAAATCATCTTTTCCAGCCTTTACAGTTGTTATAATCTTGCCAGTATTTAGTTAAAAAAAAAAAAAAAAAAGCAAAAAAAAAAAAAAAGCCCTCTTTTAAAAATAGAAACAATGTATGAAATGAGAGGTTGCAAAGATTTACAGCTGGAGGGAGAAAAAAAATCAAAGTTCTTAGCATTGCAGTGTGCCATTTTTGTTACACTTCAACCAGAAACCTGTAGAAAAGGATCAGATGTGAAGGCTCTTATTTGGCAAAAATGCATGCATTGATTTGCTTTTCCCTTGTTTTAATTGTGAGCCAAATGCTACTCTGTCCAGCACATGCATGTTTATTCCTTCTCTTAACATGATAATCACGAAACATTTTATAATATTCAAGAAAGAGACTGAAAGTAACCCAACTCCCAATGTTTCCTTACAAAAATGTCCTTAATTCAACTTTCAGGTGATAACATGCATTCTGTAACATGTAGTGTGTGCTAGACAGCAGGTGTCTTACTATTTCTTTACTTGCTGCGTTCCCCTTTGCCTAATGAGAATCCACGTGCCTTGTACCTGAAGATGATCCTGCTCCTCCATACAATAGAATCTCCTGTCCGCTCCAAATTCAGAGACTCTAATAAAAAAACACCCAACCACTAAATCCCAGGATTTGCTATGTAGTTGTTGTTTTTGGTTTTGTTTTTTCTGTAAACACACATCAGGACTGAATCCCCACACATCAGAGATTATTAAGGAACTAACATTTCTCCATGGACCTAATTGGTCACTGTAAGAAAGAAAAAGTACTCAAGAGAGAAAGGGAATAATTTCTTCACCAAGACAACATTCTGTAGTTCTTCTGATTCTAAGAGAAAAACTTTTAAATAGGCATGAGAACCTATAGCATTTTTACTATTCTTCATTCCTTATCCTTTGAGATCTTTTCTTACATTTTAGTATGATGTAATTGGATTGGAAATTTCAGCCTTTGCAGAATCTGTGCTTAAAATACAGCTATGACAAAATGAAGAAGCAACACTATAAAACTTTTGATTTGGTAGAAATAAAATGGCATTTCAATGTACCCATTTAATGCATAAGTAATTAAATTTTTGTCTTTAAAATCATGAGTTGCACGAAGAGGGTGACTGTTGTTCACCTTCTCTTCCACTAAGAAAACTAGGAAACATCAAACATATTGAAAGAAAAAAGGAACAAACAAATAAACACAGGTGTTGCCTCAAATAAAATCATGAAGGACGTAAGCTATGGCACTTCATGCCACAGCTTGTTGGTGGTAAATTCTGCATAAATTCAGAGCAAGATTGAGGAAGCTCTTGGATGTGAAAACCATCAAGGGCATCATTTTCACTTCAGGAAAACCAAGAATTAAACTGTTGAAAGTATTATGGGGTTGTACAATTTTATTTTTACTATCTTCTTATGTTTTGTTTAGACATTCACGTCTAGACTCTATTGAAAACAATTTACTGGGCTAAATAGACTTTTGATCAGATGTAATACATCTGTTATATACTTTAACAAGTTCCTCAATGACTGGAAAATGCTTTGGCAAAACTTCTTTGAAACGATACATTTAAATAATACTAATCAAAAGTTCTAGCAAATATTTTCCAGTAAAATTTAGATATTGGACCTGGCTTCAGTCTGTGAAAGGTATAGCAATCTTAAAAAAAGTCATAATGAAAAACTAGAAAACTGATTTTCCCACTGTGGTAAATTTGCAAAAGCTATAATTTCACCTGAAACCATAACAAGACCTTAAAAGGCACGAGTAAAATCTAAAGTGTATTGGAGAAATTGTTTTAGGAGAAAACTCTGTTCAATATTTCATAGATGTTTATTTGTTTTGTTATTTTACGACTTTTGTGCTGTATCCCTGCATGTTAGTCTCTCCTTTGAAGTTCTGAGTTAAACAAACAAGTGCAGAGTTCAGAGCGATGCATTCCCATTTCGGTCACACCTTTGGCTTTCAATAGTCCTCATTTTAATTTGTTCACAATTCATTGTCAAGATCTGGTTGAGATTCCTTTGGTCTTGATCTGTGAGGCCAACTTTATTGCTCTAGTATGAACAGCTATGAAGTCTAAGAAGTGTTAGTGGTGACAAGTGATTAAAAAATAATTATAGTCTCCAATTAAGACATTCACAGTAATTTGCATTGTTTTTCAGAGAAGCTTTTCAATTCCCTTAGAAGAACTTGTTGTTTGTAGGTTTTTACTTTAAAAAAATTTCAATATTCATGGAAATAAATTAATAGAATGAAACCTAGAACTACAATGTTGTATTTTCATTATACGTCACAACTACATTTCTTGCTTTTTCCATTCCTAGAACTTTCCAGTAATTTAGCATCAGGCAGAGTTAGATACCTGAAGAGAACCTGAAGAGAACTATTATTTCCTATTTGTATAGCTGATTTTTGGTTTGTATTTTCTCTCAGTGGTTATTAAAATCTATGGTTTCTTTCCTCCATTAAAACAGCCTACTACAAGCTCCTGTCAGTGTTAGTGACACAGCACCTTGCAGCCAGAGGGCCCTCTGTACATAAGTTAGGCAACAAGGATTTCTCTAATTCACCATCCCTCTTCATCCTCCAGCTGCATGCCGTATTACTGTAATTCCCCTCCATGGAAACAGAGTATATTATCTGCAGTAGACCTAGCACAGAATTTCCATAAGAATGAAATATGAACTTTCAGCTGTAGAAACACAGCCTTTTATAAATTAACTGAAAAATAAATAATAGCTAGGACTTTTCATCCCTGAATTTTCAGCAAAGGTGTAAGTATCAAAATCACTATGTCCTTTGTGTGCGCTGGGCAGGAGACTTGGCTTGTTAGTCTGTGTGCAAAGGAATTCAAATGATGTATTCGCTACCCTGCATCTCACTCAGGTGTTTGTAGCAGCAACAGGTTTTTATCTGGGGTGGACCACACAGGATTCACAACAAAATTTCCCTGTTGCATAACACCGTTTCTTGTTTCAGTAGGAAGCCAAAGACTAAATAAAACTCCATTTAAAATGAAATACTTCTTAATAAATTACATATTTGTGAATGATTTGCTCATGGGCTAGGACTTTGTACCTCTACAATTTAGGATTAGTCCAGAAGGAAACTGTGCAAGGAGTGCAGTGATGTCATCTATATAAGGAGCAGTAGGCAAAGAAAGGAAGTTCAGTAATTAGTCTGGTATAAACTCTATACAGTATAAGTAATGAACTAACACTTCTAATATTTTTCAGCTGGTTACTTTCCTGGCTCTATTTTGTTCTTCATATGTATAATTAATTCCCCTAGGATCAGTTAGGCATCTCTGGCACCCTGCAAACATTAATGTATGTATCCTGAAAACAGACCTTGAAGTTTCAAGGTGGGTGCTAAGGCACAAAACAAAGGCAATTAGTTCAGACTCAGGAAATCTGTGGCAGAGCTGAAAACTTAAGGAGGATCTTACACTTTTTAAATTTCTCCCTATTTTCTAGCCACAGGAGATCATTTTTAATGACAGGAAAGTTAAGCAAAGCATTAATATTTGAATCAAAAGATTTCATAAGGTCATGCTAAATGAGCATTTAATTAATGGATGAACATTAAGCACTACATATTCTAACCAGTCATTATCTCCGGCATGTACTACACCCTGTCACAGGCCACGGTTCACACCACTGCAGGTGTGGGCAGCATCTCTAAAAGTGTCAGAGTTGGTCCCAGCAATGGTGTCAGCCAGAGCCTGACATGCATGAAGTTATCTGTTCCACTCTGTGAAGCAAAGAAGGATGAAAATGTGTCTTCAGTAGGACATTGAAGATTCCTTCCGTGCAGGACAAAGTCAGTATAGACGGATCTGTATTTCTGCTTTCCCAATGAAAGGCAAATGTCTAATAGAAGGGATAAAAAGAAGTGTCTGAGCAGATCTCAGTGGTCTCCAGGTTTGTCAGGTGAGATGCTGGCAGACAGACCCTCTCTGTCTCACCTCAACTCTCTCCACTGAGGAGTAAAACTTCCATGTCTTCCCTTGTCATACAATGGCTTCTAAGTATTGCAGTTGCAGTAACTTGCAAAGATCAATAAAAGAAGCTGAGCCTCAAAATAGAATTATCTCAACATCTGTCTGATATTCTTAAAGATCATTATCTTTATATTAGGGAAAGGGAAAATGTGATTGCAGATTTCTTATAAGAAAGATTTTGCTGTCTTGAAGTTGAAATAGTTTACGAAGTACAAACTCAGCAAATATATTGCTGACTTATTGAGTTAATCATCACACTTCAGATATACAATGTGTTATAAATAGCATCTTCATAAGTATATCTTTTGTATTTGCTTTCTCTGAAAGGGGCTATGACTGACATTCTTAGCTGATACATTTCTGGAAATAAGTTTTCCTTTTTGTTTGATCTTGATTCAAATAAAGGAGAACACCTCTAGTTAGAATCTAGGTGCTTTTATGTCTTGAACATTGTTTGATAAGGTTGTTTCATTTAGGAAAAGAAAAATAATACAAACTTACTCTGATTTGACATTGTAAATCTTCAATGCAAACATAAAAGCCAAAAAAAAAAAAAAAAGGAATTTCCAATGTGCTGTGAGGCTAATGAAGGCTGATCTCTCATGCATTTGTGTTCTTTAGTACTCAAACCTTCCTGCAGCAGTAACCATGGCAGGACACAGGCAACAGTTGGGAAAGATTCAACATGTGCTGCTGATAATCCAGAAGTACACATGCTTTTTGTTGCCATGTTGGCAGGCCAGCCATCTGTCTGACTGCCATATATAGTTCTGTCTGATCTATGAGTCTTATCTGTCTGAATTTGATCTGTCTTTCCCACAACAAGACTGCTAATTCAAATCACTTTCCAATAGGCAGATGGCTATTTTCACAAAACTTGTAGGAATTTAATGTTTTTTTAGACTTTCTCCTTCTTTCAATTTTTTTGAAATGTTCAGAGGTGATTAGGAAGGGAATGCAGGGAGACAAATTAACAGATGGACAGGGAGGCAGCTAATGCAAACGCACATACCCTGTTTCCTGGGGAAACAGCAGCAGCTCAACAATGGCAACAGAATTGTCGGTCATTAGTAAGAATAGAGAAATACCCAAACTTGTCCACTTCAGATCACACAGGTGTAGGGCATGTCACAGCAGGCAATTAGCAAGACAAACACCTAAAGACACTCTGGAAATAACTGCAGTTTACAGAGTATAGAGTCAAAACATTCATACAATGAAATTGTCTTGCACTGCATAAATAAGAGTTCAAAGTTCCTAAATGTTAGGAGTTTAATAGGAACATCAACATGGCATCATCTTTGCCATGTAAATCGGTGGCAAGGGGGAGGGAAATCAGCCTTCCCTAGAGAAGTGACTTCCAAGAGTCAAGATACAGGACTGGTTTGCTCTGTGTTGGATGTAACCTGGATAATGCAGTTTTGATCTGTAGAGGTTCCTTAGAAAGATAAATCAGCTGAAAGTAGTATTTTTCATCCTACAGAGTCCCTAATGTAGAGAACTATGTAAAGGAAGGTCAATAGTGGGACACATTGCTGGTATACAAGCAGACAACTTCCACACATTTTCTTCATTACGAGAAGCCCTAGGGAAACTCTAGAGTTGGAATCATTTGGAGAGATAATGTCTTTTCCCATGGAAGGTAATTTACTGATCTTGCATACTAAAAATGAGCTCTGTACAGTCACTGTAACCTCAGGCAACTGGTCTTGAGTTCCTCAGCTTTCACTGTATGCATAAACATTTAGGCAGCTATAGGACAGAGGCTCCTAAGTCATATTGGTGACTCAGTCATCTTACCATTAAAGTGACTACTGCCTTTAGGCCATTAAAATATCTTAGGCATTTTTAAAAATAAGTCCTAGTCCTATTCATTTAATTTAAACTTTTCTACATATATCTTGATCTGTGTAGGTGATGCACGTAGCATATTACCTGTGAATTTAGTTTTTTGCCTCGGTCTTCACTGGCAAGCTCTCATCCAACACCTCTCAAGTGGACAGACCCCATGATGGAGACTGGGGGAGCAAAATCCCTCCCACTGTGGGAGAAGATCAGGTTTGCGACCACCTGAGGAAGCTGAACATACACAAGTCTATGGGGCCTGATGAGATGCATCCCAGAGTCCTGAGAGAATTGGCTGATGTAGTTGCCAAGCCGCTCTCCATGATCTTTGGAAAGTCATGGTAGTCTGGTGACGCCCCTGGTGACTGGAAAAAGGGGAACATTGTGCCCATTTTTAAAAAGGAGGACCCTGGGAACTACCAACCCGTCAGCCTCACCTCTGTGCCTGGGAAGATCATGGAACCGATCCTCCTAGAAGATATGCTGAGGCACATGGAGGACAGGGAGGTGATTTGAGACAGCCAGCATGGTTTCACCAAGGGCAAGTCTTGTCTTACCAACCTGGTGGCCTTCTATGACGGAGTAACTACATCAGTGGACAAGGGAAGGGCTATGGATGACATCTATCTGATTTTGTAAGGCCTTTGACACGGTCC